>NW_024868184.1:170615-282150 GCF_013358625.1 Macadamia integrifolia
TTCATCATTTCAAAGGGGATTTACAAGATCTCAAGAAACCCTACTCGAATCAAGGGTTTAAGCTTGGGTATGATGAACGTTCAAGGAACCCAACTTTGCTTACCTCTAAATGTAGATCTAGAGTTGAAGATCAGTTCTCCAACGTCGGAATGGGAAGATCAAGCTTTGGCGCCACTGAAATCCTTCTCTTCTTCCTCTTCCTTCTCTTCCCTTCTTCTTCCCTTTCTTTTCTCTCTCCTCTTTTCTATTCTCACCAACGTACGGGTGTCATAAATGAAAAGAAAAGAAAATCATAAATGCTATATATATACTTCCTAAATAAATGAATAGTGCACATGGATGGGTCACTCAGGTGGGTGGGTGCACCCACCTGTCCGCCCACCTGAGGGCCAAAACTTAGGATTTTGACAGAGTTTGGGCCTGGCGCGAACCCCACCCTAGCATACGATGTAGTATACGTATATACCTTAATATACGGCTACAATACCTGCTTTATCCGTACATGGCCTTATGGTAGGTGCATGTACACGGCTTGGGCACTCCCGTCTCTTCTGGCACTGGCTCGGACTTGTCGGGCCAGCCGGTGTTTAAGGTCACCCTGGCCATCATAGTCCATAAGGAGCTTGATCTAACTCCCTCTGGTTCGGTTCCTGCATGGTTAAACCGGTTCAACCGCGAAATCAGACTGGGTTTAAGAAGTAGGGTATTACATTTTATGTCAAGTTTGTTACTCCTTCTTTCATTAATGAAATTTTTGATTCCGAGTATGACTTGCCTCCTTTATCTGATGACGATCTTAATAAATATCAAGAATCAATAAAAAAATGCAAACCAAAGAAAGCCCAAACCATCCTTGAGGATACTCGGGGTTATTAATCTAGGATCCGACCAATGCCTTTGAGAGGTAAAAATTGGTACTACCCTTGTTGATGAAGAAGCATAATAGATGATTAGTCTTTTAAAGGAATTCATTGAGGTCTTTGGTAGGTCTTATGAGGATATGTCTGGTATCGACCCCAACATCATGTAACATCAATTGCCGACTTACCCTGGGGCAAAGCTGAAAAAATAAAAGCTTTGACAAATGCGGCCAAAATGGAGTGAGAAAATTAGAGGAGAAGTTGTGAAGCAATGGAATGCGGGGTTTCTACAAGGGGTGAAGTACTCACAATGGTTGGCCAACATTGTACCAGTACCGAAGAAAGATGGCAAGGTACAAAGATGCAAGGACTTCCGAGATCTTAATAAAGTGAGCCCTAAAGATGAATTCCCATTACCTCACATTAATGTGTTAGTGGATAACATGGTAGGGCATGCTTTGATATCATTTTTGGATGGATTCTCGGGGTACAACCAGATAAGCATCCACCTGGAAGATCGTGAGAAGATAGCCTTCACCACTTCGTGGGGAACCTATAATTACAAAGTGATGCCTTTTGGACTGAAGAATGCCAGGGCAACTTATTAGAGAGAAACTACAACTATATTGCATGACATGATGAATAAAGATGTGGAAGTCTATGTGGATGACATGATAGTAAAGTATCAGCTGAAAGAATTAAGAAGTATCAGCTGAAGTTGAACCCTCATAAATGTGTATTTGGGGCAACAAAGGGAAAGTTGTTAGGCTTCTTAGTGAGCGAAAGAGGCATTGAAGTCAACCCTAGCAAGATCAAGGTAATTCGGGAAATGCCTACACCTCAGACTAAGAAGCAAATACGAGGATTTTTGGGTCAAATCAAGTATATTAGCAGATTCATAGCTCAGTTGACTACAATCTATGAACCAATTTTTAAGCTACTGAAGAAGGATCAGCCCACTGAATGGAATGACCAATGCCAACAAGCTTTTGACAAAATCAAGGGATACCTCGTGAACCCACTAGTATTGACACCGTCGGTGGAAGGAGAGCCGCTTCTGTTGTATCTGTCTATAGGAGAATACTCCATGGGTTCTTTGCTAGCATAGAAGGAGACAAAAGAAGGGGCAAAGCATGCCATATATTATCTCTGCAAGAAGTTCCTAGAGTATGAGATGTGGTACACATCTTTGGAAAGAACTTGTGTTGCACTGATTTGGGCAACGAAAAGGTTACGTCACTACAATGATTCTTATCCGATGCACTTGATCTCAAGGATGGATCCCATCAAATATCTCTTCAAGAAACTAGCCTTAACTGGAAGGATGGCCTACTAGTTACTTTTATTGTTAAAGTTCGACATTACCTATGTTACTCAGAAATCTATCAAGGGGTGGGCCATAGCCGATCATTTGGCTGCCCACCCCACAGAAGATGGAAGATCCTTGGATGATGCCTTTCCCAATAAAGGAATTGCCACAATGGAGGAAGAAGACACAGTTAATGAATGGAAGTTATTCTTTGATGGAGCAGCCAATCAGAAGGGATGTGGTGTGAAAATATTGCTTGTCACTCCTGAAGGCCTTTATTTACCTTCATCATTTCGCCTCGACTTCCTTTGTACCAACAACATTGCCGAATATGATGCTTGTGCTTTGGGGCTCGAAACAACTTTGACTATTGGTTTAAAAAGGATCAAGGTTTACGGTGATTCATCCATCATCATCTGCCAAACGCAGGAAAAATGGAAGACCAAAGATGAAAAGTTGAAGCCATATTAGGAATATCTGGAAGTAGTGACTGGACACTTTGAGAAGATCTCGTTCGAATACTTCCAGAGAGATAATAGGTTTGCTGATGCCCTTGCAACCTTGGCTTCCATGGTAGAATGCAACCTATGGCTAGGGTATGACCGTTCCTGGTAGAACAAAGAAGTAGGCCCATTTATCAGAATTCGGTGAACTCTCTTACTATGGATGGTCGGTCTTGGTTCGATCACATAGTGGATTTCATCAAAAAAAGGAAGTAGTACCCAATTGAAGCAACTGACAGAGAAAATAAGTTTCTGAGAAGATATGCCACACAATTTATGCTTCAAGAGGATTTGTTATACAAGAGATCCTATGATGGAATATAGTTGTTGTGTGTGGATGAGGAACAATCTACAACCATCATGGAGGAAATTCATTTAAGGTCTTTGTGGACCCCACATGAATGCCAAGATGTTATCTTAGTAGATCCTCAGGCTGGGATATTACTAGAACACAATGGAAGCATATTGTATGGACTTCATCAGAAAATGTCACAAGTGTCAGATATTTGCTAACATCATACATATCCCACCAACAGAGTTGCATTCACTCAGTTCACCTTGGCCATTCTCCACTTGGGGCATTGATATCATTGGAAAGGTCATCCCCAAAGCATCCAATGGCCATGAGTTCATCTTGGTAGCCATTGATTATTTCACCAAGTGGGTAGAAGATCAGTCCTATGTGGTTTTTACATCTACTAAGATAGCCAAATTCATCCAAGAAAATATCATTGCATGATATGGAGTACCTCAAGAATTGATATCAGATCAGGGATCTCATTTCTGGGGTAAGACCGACAAAATCTACAAAAAGCTCGGTATCAGAAGACATCACTCTACCACTTATAGGCCACAGACCAATGGGACAGTAGAAGTAGCCAACAAGAACATCAAAGTCATCCTGCAGAAAATGGCAAAAACACACAAGGATTGGGCTGATAAGTTACCCCTTGCCTGATGGGCATATCGAACTTCTATACGATCCTCAATAGGGGCAACCCCTTTCTCTTTGGTATATGGGGTTGAGGCGGTTCTACCCGTGGAAATCCTAGTACCATCCCTAAGGGTGCTCCATGATAGTCAGCTACCTGAAGGAGAGTGGGTGAAGGCCAAACATGATGAGCTTAACTTTTCCAATGAAATGCGTATGAAAGCTATGGATAATTTGAAGAAATATCAATTCTCACATAGAAGAAGTTAAACTTGTTCTTTGAGAACAAAGAGCCACAATTCATGACCTAAGAGAGAAATTTAGGCCCAACTAGAGTGGCCCATTCACGGTCAAATAAATTCTAAGGCAAAGCTGTGAAACTCATAGACCACAATGGTGAAGAAATACCCCGACTGGTCAACATGGATCAACTCAAGAAATATTATATCTGAAAGGGTGAATAGCATAAACAACGTCAGACCTGATTCCTTTCAAAGGATATATAGGCAACTTGACATGTGCCCCCATCTAAGAGTAATAAATTGGTTCCTTGATTAATAATCAAAGTATCTTAAAAGATCATCATTTTTTGTGTCCCCCAAGAATCGCCATTTGGCATGAAAGGCCATTAGGTATCAGTCATCCACCCATTGGTCTGTCACTTCTTATCCAGGATTGTGTCCCCCAATAATCGCCATTTGGCATAAAAGGCCATTAGGTATCTGTCATTCACCTATGGTCCGTCCACTCTTGTCCAAGATTCTATCCCCTAAAAGAAAATGGCCACCCGGCACCAGTTTATTAAGGCCAGTTTATTCCCTACCCTTGATCAGTTAAAAAAAGAAGAGCTTGATGCAACAGTGGTAAAGGTTTGTTTGAGTCATTAGCTAATGAGTAATGCTTTGATAAATCATCATATCTCTTTGTTTGTGTTGGTTTCAGGAAAACTCATGGGCTTGTTGGATAAGATGTTGAGAAAATGGACCTTAGACATAAATATGAGGGCACTAGGATTGCTGGAATCCATGGATGTGTCATTTCTTAACCGGGTTGGATGTGTGAAGTGACATCACCAATTACTCTGTTAGGTGCCTCAACACTGGGATGCCAACCTACACGTATTTCAGTTTGGATTATAGAGATCTCCCCAACTCTTGAAGAATTTTGGGTTTGTATGTTATCTTCATCCAAAGGAATTTAGTTCTGACCATCTTTGAAGAAAGATTACTCAAAGGAAATTCAGGACTTCTTCTGATGGAAAGAAGAGGAAGTGAAGTAATTTGTCAGGTATGGGAAGATTGACATTTTAAAGGTGGTCCAGATCTTCATCCAATATCTACCAATGGGAGGAATCCATCAATAGAGATCACAAGATGCTTATTTACTTTGCATGGTAGCTCATTATGTTCTCCACACTCCTAGACGTGGTGCACTGTCCATTCTGATTGAGGTAGTAAAATAGTTCAAGAAGGGAGGTGACATCATTCCTACGGTTCTTACAGAAACCCTCAAGGGATTTGATGACATGAGCTATGGCCATAGATTCAGGCTGGATCATTATCAAGGGAGTCCTACTATTTTTCAGATTTGGTTCCTCGAGAAACTGAAGTTAACCAAGCCATTAAATGGAGGCCCACTTGAAGCTCTTTGCTACTGGGGTAAGAGAGAATTTTAGGAGATCAACCTTATTATTGATTGGGAGAAGTACCTATAGGAAAGAACTGTGCAAGATATCGCATGGAGGGGCCTAGGGAGGCCACAAGAAGATTTTTTGATGAAGACCCCTGGTTACAATTATGTCAGGTTGATGGGATTAACTCACACATCCTTGTATTTGCTTATGTACATCAGCTGACAGTATGGGCTCGAGGAGACAGACCCAGAAGAGTTAGTGAACTTTCACCCACCTCAAGAATTGTGTCCCCACCTTATTACTCACCAATCCCACCTGTGGTAGGAACATTGTTCCCCTTTTCATGTATTTCACTTGGTAAAAGAATGAGGAAGTATTTGGATTCTCGTGTAATCCCAATTATTCTAATTATGACTTGAGTTATGGAATTGATTATGCTTGAACATTGCAAGCAAATAAAAAACAAAAAAAAGGAGAAAGATTTTCTTTGTGCCAAAAATAAATTGTCATAAGATGCTGAAATAAAATGATGAACATACAAGGGGAGGGAAAAAGAAAAAAGAAAGAAAATATCCATGAGTTTGTGTTTTCAGTAATTATAGGAACAAATCCCTATAAGTCAAAAGCCATCATCTGAGCCGTACTCTGAACCATCCTCATGGATTGCTAGGGAATCCGCAGATGCTAGTCTAGCCAGCTCCAGCCATTAGGTCAGGTCCTGAATTAGTGTGTCTTGCATGCGATCTCTCGATCCTTGGCAACTATCACTTGGCACAGGCTGTAGTGCATCCTCCTAATCTTAGAATAGACCTCCGGAGACACTTGAGAAAGAATATATCAGCCAAAGGAAGTCAAGAGTTAATTGAAGGATGATCAGATACTCACATAATCATAAGAAATAGGTAGCCCAAGAGAAGCGTCTACATCTGTGTTCAGCTCCAGAAGGTGACGAAGACTGGGGTTAGCTGCGTTGGGATAGCTCCAGGGAAGCCACGGAAGGGGACATTAGCAACCCTGAGAGACCCATTAGCACTGGTAGAGGGTCCTACTTGTGAAGGATCAATAGCACTGGCATGTGACGGAATAGCAGAAGGATCTACACGTCTCACTCTCCCTGAAAGAACATCAGTCAAGACCAAAATAGAAAGGAATTTGAAGGAAATACTCAAGAAAGGGTAACATACCACTGGACAATCAGGACTAAGAGGGGTGCATACTGTCTCCTCCTCCAGGAAGGCTCCATAGTCCCTATCCTGATCCAGAAATAAGTCATCCCATACTCCGCCAACCAAACGCTCTATCTTGTCTACTAGGATGATCTTTGAGTAGTGCATAGTGGGTGGAGGAAAACCGGGAGAAGGGCGTGGCTCAATATCCAACCACTGGGGTACTACTCTCTCTCCCAAATACCAGGCATGACCCCACATACCTCGAAAAAGGACTTGATGCTCAGATAAGTGCTTAACCAAGGCGAATCTTTCAAGATCTTTAAATATGAGGTCATGGAATGGTCTCCAAGTAACCTGCAAAGCCAAGGAGAAGTAAGTACAACAGAAGATGAAAGGAATTTCAGTGTCAGACATGGCATACCTTGGTGAGATCGTTCAAAAGAGAATGAGTAGTGGTCCCCAGAGGATGGTGCCAAGCCCTGATCACCTGACTGTCCCCCCACCTCATGGCTACAGGGAAGAAGAATGCCTGAGGGTCCCTCAGTCTGGGAGCTATGGTCTCCAAGTGCTCAAAGCACTAGGGTTGTTCAAGAGATTGTAGTAAGAAAGTACAATCCAAATAAATGAAAGGAAATGGGTACAAGAAGGAAAGTTATCTGCAGAATGTAGCCTACCCCCTTGAGGCCCCTGTCTCCATATGATAGAAAATCTAGGAACTGTAGGAGATATGGATAGGCGGCCCCACCCAGTCCCAAGAGTCTGCTATACGAAGATCTCGAAGGAAGTACACCAGACGGATATCCACTCCCCCTCGAAGGTCGCTGAAGAGGCATTGACCCACAGTAAACAGCAAGAAGGATCGGACCACCTGTGACATGTTGCTTGGGTTCTCCCCAGGCCAACTTTCCACCATCGGGCACTAATCTCTCCTAGGCAGATGTGTGTCTGGCAGGCCGCAATGGTGATACCGGTCAGGTTTGCGAACTCTCTGGCAGTCAGAACTCTGGGAAGGGTCATAGATCTACCACCGAATGGAACGCCTATCAAGGCATAGAAGCATAGAGGCATAATGATGATCTCGCCAATAGGTAGATGGAAAGAATGAGTACTCGGCCACCACCGCTCCATCAGAGCCCCCACCAGTGCTAGGTTAAACTTCTGGGTCTCTACAAGGGCTAGCCGGCACAGGTATGATGCATCAACCATCTCCTTCACTCTACAAGGAAGCATCCTGTGCCATGACTGAACCATGTTCGGATAGCCATACGAGGCCAAGGTAGGTGGTTCCCTCCCCTTATGCTAATGGAAATAAAGAATGCATAAAAAGAAAAAACAACAAAAAGCAAAAATAGCATAAAAAGAAAGACAAAACAAAAAGATAATCAAAATAATGAATACAAAGTAAAGACTTACCCAGGAACCCCATAAGGAGTTACAGATGTGATTCCGACTGTTGTGAAGAGTCTACCCAGAATACCAGTTGGCTAGGCCCTCATCCCTGTGGGAAGGACTGCTGTAACTCTCAAGCTGGACTTCTCCCAAAGACTTTCTCTATCTCATTTTAGCCATATATTCAAAAATTGCGAAAAGCCTCAGAAACTTTCTCTAAAATTGTAAGAAGCCCTAGAAATTTTTCCAATTTACACAAAAGCCCATAAGAATATCAAATTCTCCAAATAACTCTTCCCTCAAGAACAGGATGAAGATCTTCAAGAACTTCAAGAGCAAGATGAAGAACTCCAAGAACAAAATGAAGAACTTCAAGAACAAGAAGGAAAATTTTAAGAAAAACCAGAGGGCTCTAGGAACTCACTTCACTTAGAAAAGTTAGAATAAAGAATGGACAAGGGAAGGGGACCATTTTGTAGAAAAAAAATCTAGAGATTCCAAATCCAAAGTGCAAATCAAAGTACCAAATACCAAATTAAAATTCATTTTGGTGGTAGTTGGAAATTATGTCAATGGGAAGTAAAAATTCAAAGGAAAGGTAGAAATTTATGTGAAAAATGGAAAATGAAAATAAAAAGAGGGAAGTAAAGATCAAAATTCAAGATTAAAAAAAAGATTCCAAATCAAAAACGAAGAACAAGATTCCAAATCAAAAGCAAAGAACAAGATTCCAAAAATCAAGAATCAAAGGAAAGTCAAGAAGAGAAACAATTGCATTTACCTGGCCCCAGGTGGCCCAATTTCATTGACTTGGTCCTAGGTGGCCCAATTTCATTAACCCGGCCCCAGGTGCCCAGGTGGCTCAATCGCATTTATCCGGCCCCAGGTGGCCCAATGTCATTAACCTGGCCCCAGGTGGCCCAATCCCTTTGAATCAGTTCCGAGTGGCACGATCTCATAGACCAAAACCTTAGGACTTACAGATGGAAGTCCAACCTAGGAAGAAGATTTTTCATGTGCTAACATCTTCTGTAGGGAGGGCTCAAATCTCAAATCTCTGCAAATGATGGACAAATCCCTAGGACCAACGGATGGAAGTCCAGCTAAGGAAGAACATTCTTCATGTACTAACATTTTCTGCAGGGAGGGCTCAAATCTCGACAAAATGTCAATTCAACATCTTCTAATAGGATTGAAAGAGCAGCGAATTCCTTTCCACAATTGGTAGCCCAGGTAAGTCCTAAAACTCTAGATATATTATCTGTTGCATCTTCAACTCCATCATAAATGAGCAAGATGACGGCAGTATATGCTCTGGGTGATAAAATATGGTTGTTCTTTTCTTTGTTCTTCGGCCATTGATATAGGCCTGGGCCAAAGAGGGGCATTTTGTAGACACCCAATTTTGTCACCCTCCTCCAACTATGATGAAATATGGATCTTGGATGCGACTTTTGGCTTCCGATCAATGGAGATGATGATGGAAACATTCCCCCACCTAAAACCCTTGAAACCCCCATGCGGGAGAGAAGTGGGTCCAGTTTTAACTTTTTATATATGGAGGAATCTTGTTAAGATGACCGTACAAATGAATAATGCTCAAAAATATGATTCTGAAAATACATGCAAGTCAAAATCAGACCGATGGATCTCTTGCAATCATCCTCGAAAAACCACACTTTTCCGCACATATGCCACGCACATGGACAATCCTATTGGAAACCTAAAAAAATCCCCTACCTACCCCAAATACCTTAAAATTCATCCCTTATGTACCCAGATAACCTGAAAACACTCCCAGATATGAAACTTTAGAAACCCTCGTGCGGGAGAGAAGCGGGTCCAATTTTTTCATTTTATATATGAAGAAATCTAGTCAAGATGACCATATGGATGGATAGTGCTCAAGAATACGATTCCGACGATATATGGCACATCAAAATCAGACCGACAGATCTCCCATAATCATCATCAGAAAAACCCGCACGCGTGCTTGCTACCCATGGCAGCAGCACTTAGCTGCAACATACGCCGCCCTGGCCAGCCCACCCTATATGCACCAATCCCTTTGCCATGCACACCCACGGCCCGTACCCCCACGCCCCCACAGCTAGCGCCCCCATGCCCCTTAGCCCATGCCTCATAGCCCATGCCCTTGCATATAGGCTAGTGCCCCCATGCCTCACAGCCCGTGCCCCCGTGCCTTGTAGCCCACACCCCCGTGCCTCGAAGCCCACACCCCCATGCGCCATAGTCACACCCCTATGCCCTGCAGCCTACACCCCCATGCCTGGCAACCTGCACCCCTACCCCTTGTCTCACGTCCCCATGGGTATAGACCTGTGCCCCCATGGGCACTGGCCTGTGCCCCTGCCTCATGCTTGTGTGCTGACCAGCAGGTCAGCCCATGCATGCATACGCTGGCCACCAGGCCAGCCTGCACCTACGTGCGCACTATGTGTTGTCCAACTTTCCGACCCACGCGCCACTACCCGTGCACCATATGCCACACACCTATGACATTGTCTGCACTGCCTGCCCTTATGTCTCATAAACTTTGGCCCAATCATTCGCACCACCAACAATGGCCAAGATGGTGTTTCTGTTGGCCCGGTAGGTGAAAGGATTCCCCCTTCACCCACTTGAAGCCAAAAAATCTCTGTTTTTCTAGTAATTCTCTCTTCCAAAAACCCCTCTTTTACCTAGTGGACAAAAGCCCTCCCCACCCATTTTGGTCCAAACCCCTCTTTTACCTAGTGTATAAAGGTCCTCTTCCCCCACTTTAGGCAAGAACCCCCTTTTTGTCCATCGAGCAAAGAGGTTGCCCCCTTACTATTGGCCAAAAACCTATAAATACCCCCCTCCTTTGGAAAAAACATACCAAAAATCCCAGCTCACTCCATTGTAGTGAAGCTTTCCTCTCCTCCCCTTCTTGATTTTCTTCGAGTCTTCGGAGCGATCTTCATCAAGATCCAAAATCTTGTTCGGATCTTCGAAGTGTTCTTTGGGACTTTAAAGATCTTAAATCCAAGTTCTTAGTTCAATCCAATTTTTTTCAAGAGTAGTGTGTTCTTCAACCCCCTCCTTTGAGTGTTCTTTAGTTTTACCAGAAATAGAAACCCCCCCTTTGAGGTTCTTCGAGTCTACAAAGAGATCTTTGTTAAGATCTGGAACTCTGTTTGGATCTTCAAAGTGTTCTTCAGGACTTTGGAGATCTTCAACCCATTTTTAGGTCAATTCATTTATTTCCAAAAATAGTAGTCCTGGCGGAAGCCTTGTCCAAGTGCCCCTATAATCTTTCTAAAAATAGCCATTCCCAGCAGAAGCTCTGCCGAAGTGCCACCTCAGCCTAGCCTTCTCTAGCCTATCCCCAATGAAAGCACTGCTGGAGTGCTACTCAGCCTAGCCCTCCCTAGCCTATCCCCAGCGGAAGCTCTGCCAGAGTGCCACCTCATCTTAAGTCCAGAAATAGCCTTCCCTAGCCAAAGCTGTCTGAATCCAAATCCAGAAATAGCCTTCCCTAGTCGAAGCTCTATCCGAATCCAATTCTGAAAGTAACCGTTCCTAACCAAAACCTTGCATGTATACCATCACAACCAACATCTCTCAAGAAAGGAAGTTGGAGGTCAAGACCATCTTCCCTTGAGCCAGGAGAATCCAAAAGACAGATCGAGCCGATATTAATTAGGGGCCCACCTCTCTTAACCCGAAACAGGGGTTAAGTTCAGGTATAGTTTCTCAACCCAATCATTATCATGTAGACTTTATATAGACCTTGTTTTAGTGTATATAGTAGTTTGAATTCAGTTAATGTATATGTGTGATAACTTAGTCATGCAAGTGGAATCGTAATAATTATGGAAAATGTTCGTTCTTAAGCATCTAGTAGGAAGACCGGTTGAACTGGGTAGACTGGGTGCCTAACACCTTCCCAATTCTGTAACCTGACATTTACCCTAAATCTCTGGACCAGACCAACTTTTGTGCCATTTTCTTAGGAATCGAGTCCACCCCCGGGTCCTAAGCCCATAACCCTAGGTGGCGACTCTAAACCCCTCTTGTATGATCGCGATCCCCGTATTGGACCATCATTAAATCCCCGTCTCCAATGACGAACTTTATAATTTTACAAAATAGGCCCCTATATATCTCTAAGAGGCAATATGGTGGTGCGGGGCCCGTAAGCAAAGCACACACGACACGCCCCTCTCTCATTAAAAAGAGAAAGAGAGAGGAGAGAGGACAGAATCGACACCAGCCCTTTTCACAAAAAGGTGGAGTCCATCTCCGGCCACTACCCTCACAATCTCCACCAATGATCTGCGATCTCACCCAATGCAATGGACCTCTGGTTCATAGAAATACGGATCCCGATCAAGCTCAAAAAGTTATCTGCCTCCATGATGTCGGACACAATCAAGGGCCTGCTCCCAAATGGAATGCCTATCAAGGAATAGAAGCATAATGGGGTGATAGTAATCTTGCCCACTGGAAGTGTGAGGGTTACTGCCAGAGATTCTCTTCCCTTAGGGGGAAAAATACTTGCATTTGGCCCTCTCTCCTTTCTTTCTCTTTCTTAGGGAGGGGTGTGTCGTGCGTGCTTATCCGTGAGCCACGCGCTATCGTACCGTTGCTCAGAAATACGTGGGGGCCTATTTCATAGGAGTGTAAAAGTTTTCATTGAGACGGGGATTTGATGATGGTCCAATAGGGGGAATTGGGATCATGCGAAAGGGGTTGGAGTCACCACCTAGGAATATGGGCCTAGGACCCGAGGGTGGGTCCAAATCCTGAAAAAAGGGCCCAGAAGTTGGTCTGGTCTAGAGATTTGGGGTATGTGTCAAGTTGTAGAGTTGGGAAAGTGTTAGGCACCCAATCTACCTAGTTCATCCAGTCCTCCTACTATTTGCTTGAGAACGAACATTTTTCATAATTATTCCTATATCACATGCATGGCTAGGTTATCACATATATATACATTGACTAAATTTAAATAATTATTTACACTAAAACAAGGTAAATATAAAGTCTACATTATGCTAATTTAGGTGAGAAATTATACCTGAGCTTGACCCCTATTTCGGGTCAAGAGGGGTGGAGCCCCAAATAGTGCCAGCACGAACTTTCTTGTGAATACTCTCGGCTTAGGGGAAGATGGTCATGACCTCCAACTTCTTTTTTCAAGAGATGTTAACTATGGTAATATTCAGACAGAGTTCTGACTAAGAACAACTACTTTTGGGCTTAAACTGAGATATCAATTTGGCAGAGCTTCCGCTAGGGATGGGTTACTTCCGGATTTGAGCTGAGGTGGCACTCCAACAGAGCTTTCGTTGGGGATAGACTATAAGAAAGCTAGGTTGAGGTGGCACTCTGAAAGAGCTTCCGCTAGGGATATGCTATGGGAAGGCTAGGCTGAAGTGGCACTTTGGCAGAGCTTCTGCTGGGGATAGGCTATGGGAAGGCTAGGTTGAGGTGGCACTCTGGCAGAGCTTCCGCTGGGGATAGGCTGAAACTTAAATGATTGAGGAATTTTGAATGCCCCAAAGAACACTTCGAAGATCTAAGAACAATTTGGATCGGCTTGAAGAACTTCAAAGGGGGGGAGACTAAGGCAAAGCTTCTCCTACACAAAATGCTCACTAAAAAAAGCAGATGATTGAAGAACTTCGAAGGCCCAAAGAACACTTCGGATCTTATGAAGATCTCTCTGAAGACTTGAAGAACCTTAAGTGGGGAGGGGAGGAGAGAGGGGAGAGATTCTTTACAAGGGGTGCTCATTAGGAGGCTTGAGTGTGAAAAACCAAAGGGAGGGGGGGAGGTATTTATAGATTTCTTGGACCAATGGGGAGGAAAGAAGGATTTCCTTGGCCAATGGGGGTTAAAAAGTGATTTTTCTAAACCAATGAGGTAACTAAATGAATTTTTTGACCAATGGGGTGAAGGGTGAATTTCTTTGGCCAATGAGGTGTAGAGATTCTTTTTTGGGCCAATGAGATGAAAAGATGCATTTTTGGGCCAATGGAAAGTCATGGTGTAGGGTACACTAGTAGGGTAGTGTAGAGTGTACAAATAGGTGAAGGGAGAATCTCTTCATTACTTATATCATTGGAGTGAAGATTCCTATTATCAGCAAAAGCAACGGGGTTGGGCAAGGGTCTGCAAGGCAAGGAGGGACATGCCAGACAAGGGGCACATGGGGTAGACATGGGCGCGTGTGAGGTAGGAAGGCATATGGGGCAGGCAGAGGGCGCGTGTGAGGCAGGCTGGGGTTTTTATGCAAGGTAGCAAGGGAGCATGTAGGCCACCAGGGGCGCTCGAGGCTCATGGGGGTGCGCATGGTATGCAAGGGCACACGTAGGGCAGCAGGGGCATGCGAGGCACACGGGGGCACACGTAGGACAGGGGGGAGTGTGAGACACACGGGTGCGTTCGCAGGTCAAAGGTGGCACGCTCAAGACAGTAGGGGTGTGCGAGGCTAGTAAGGGCAAGCGAGGTAGGCAGGGGCATGTGCAAGGCAGTGGGGTGTGCAAGGTAGTGGGGCACACGTGTGAGATGCAATTTTTCTAAGAATGAGTGTGAAAGATCAAACAGTCCAATTTTGACATACCATATATCGTTGGAAATGTGATTCCGAGTACTATCCATCCGTATAGTCACTTTCGACCGGATTCCTTCATATATAATAAGCCATAATTGAACCCTTCTTTTCTTTGGCATAGGATTTCTGGGATTCTTAGGTGAGTATGGAATGTTGCTGGGTTAGGTTTCCTCAGTCATCTGTCATCTCTAATGATCGAAAGTGAGAGGTCGCGTCCAAGATCCATAAGTCATTATAGCCAGGGGAGGGTGAGAAAATTGGGTGTCTACAGAATGCCCCTCTTTGGCCGAGGCCTGTGCCAACAGCAGAAGGGCAAAGAAAAGAACAACCACATTTTGTCACCTAGAGCATGTACTACCGTCATCTTGTTAAACAATGACGGAGTTGAAAATGCAACAGGTAATATTTCTTAACTACTTTTAAAGTTAAGGATCTTACCTAGGCCGCCGATTGTAGAAAAGAAATTTGAGCCCTTTCAATCTTGTTAGAAAATGTTAGTACTTGAAATCAATGTTTATAGAGATTTGAGCCCTCCCTATGTGAGGGTAGCGGCCGAAAATATCTCTTCACCACCTTGGGAGAGGGGGGAAAGGGACTTACGTTTGACCCTCTCTCCTCTCATTCTCTTTCTTGGGGAGGGGTGTGTTGTGTGTGCTTACCCATGGGCCCCACACCACTGTATCATTGCCAGTAGATATGTGAAGGCCTTTTTCGCAAGAGTGTAAAGTTCGTCATTGAGACGGGAATTTGAGGATGGTCCAATAAGGGAGATAGGGATCATGCAAAAGGGTTTGGAGTCGCCACTTAGGATTACGGGCCTAGGACCCGGGGGTGGCCCCAATTCCTGAGAAAAGGGCCCGAAAGTTGGTTTGGTCCAGAGATTTAGGGTACGTGTCAGGTTGTAGAGTTGGGAAAGTGTTAGGCACCCAATCTACCTAGTTCAACCGGTCTTCATACTAAATGCTTAAGAACGAATATTTTCCACGATTATTCCTATTCTTCATGCATGGCTAAGTTATCACACATATATACATTGATTGAATTTAAATAATTATGTACACTGAAACAAGGTAAATATAAAGTCTACATTATACCTGAGCTTGACCCTTGTTTTGGATCAAGAGTGGTGGAGCTCCGATTAGTGATGGCACGAACTTTCTTGTAGATTCTCTCGGCTCAAGAGAAGATGGTCTTAACCTCCAACTTCCTTTTTTGAGAGATGTTGACTATGGTAATATTCGGACAAAGTTCCGACCAGGAATGGTTACTTTTGGGCCTAGACTAAGATATCAATTTGGCAGAGCTTCCGCTAGGGATGGTCTACTTCGGGATATTGGCTGAGGTGGCACTCTGACAAAGCTTCTTCTGGGGATAGGCTATAAGAGGGCTAGGTTGAGGAGGCACTCCATCAGAGTTTCCACTGGGGATAAGCTATGGGAGGGCTAGGCTGATGTGGCACTCCAATAGAGCTTCCACTGGGGATAGGCTAAAACTTAAATGAATGAGGAACTTCTAAGGCCTGAAGAACACTTCGAAGGCCCGAAGAACACTTCGAAGATCCGAAGAACACTTCGAAGTTCCGAAGAACACTTCAAAGATTCGAAGAACACTTTGGATCTTATGAAGATCACTTCGAAGGCTTGAAGAACCTCAAAGGTGAAGGGGATACTAAGGCAAAGCTTCTCCTACACAAAATGCTCACTCAAAAAAACAGATGATTGAAGAAGGCCCGAAGAACACTTATGATCTTATGAAGATCTCTCTGAAGACTTGAAGAACATCAAGGGGGAAGGGAGGAGAGAGGGCAAAGCTTCTCTACAAAGGGTGCTCAATAGGAGGCTTGAGTTTGAAAAACCAAAGGGATGGGGAGGAAAGAGGAATTTCCTTAGCCAATGGGGTAAAAAAGTGATTAGGTTACTTGGACGCCATTTCAGCATCTTAGGTTTTTGGACCTTGACAAAGTTGCTCAGGCCAGGTACTTAAAAGAGAATCGAGTTTTGTTTAGGGAAATCTAGTGCCATGCCTAGTATTTGGGAGAGCGAGTCACACCCCAGTGGTCTGATTCTGACATCGCTTCCCTCCTTGTCTTCCTCCACCTACCATACATCATCCGAAGCAAATTCCTGCAGAGCAGATTGAGGGATTGGCTGAAGGAACATGGGATGACTCCTTCCTAGACCAGGATAGGATTACAAGACCTTCCTTGAGGAAGAGACAGTCTATACTCCTTTTGGTCGTAGCGGTCTAGTGGTATGTTGCTTTTCTGGAATATCCTTTTCATTCTTCAATTCCTCTTTTTGTTTAGCTTTGATTGATATTCTTTTAGGGGAGGATATGTCATGCGGACCCTTCTACTATTCAGCCATAAGTTGATGCTGTTAGTCCATCCTGAGCTGGGCCGTCTACTGTTGTGGGTGGATCTCTCAGGATGGCCACCATCCCCTTTCATGGCTTCCCGGGGTGGTCTTATCCCAACGCAACCCATCCTAGTATCCCTCAGCTCCTGGAGCGTAGACTGGGCAAAGATGCTTCTCTCAGGATGCCCATTCCATATGACTATGTGAGTATCCAACAACCTCTCATTAGATTTTCTTTTGACTTCTTTTGGCTAACATGGTCTTCATCAGGTGTCTCCAGAGGCCTACGCCAAGCTTAGGAGCATGCACCAGAGTTTGTGTGAGGTGGTGCTTGACAAGGTATCATCTCTTTTTTGTTTTTTTTTTTTTAACCTTGTCCTTCATCTTTATTACTCTTTTTTTCTTGACCATTCCTTATATTTCCCAAGAAGGAGAGAATACTATCTTAAAGAGCCAAGTCAGCTCTTACTAACAGGAGAATGCCCACCAGCATGCGTAAATTCATGATCTCACCCAAAGGCTGGTGAACTCAGGATTGGCACCTACTAGCTCTTCGTCATTCCATGAGGACGACACCGAGTATGGCTCATACGAGGATTTTGACTCCTAGGGATCTATTATTGTAGTTCCTACAAACACTAGCACATATATATCTTTTTCCTTTTTCTTTTTCTTTTTTCCCTCCCCATTTTTATTCCTTCTTCTCATTTGTATTACCAGATTCAGCATGAAGATCTATTTGTGACATAAAGAAAATTTTATCTATGAACTTGAATTTTTAGGCACGATTAATTCCACAACTCAAGTCTTCATTAGAATAATTGGAATAACACGAAAATCCAAATATCACGCTATTTTACTACTAAGTGCAATACATAGAATGGAAATAACTTTCCTACCATAGACAGGATAAGCAGGTAACAAGGTGGGGAGACAATTCTTGGGGTGGATAAAAGTTCACCAACTCTTCTGGGTCCTCTACTTTCGGTCCATACTGTCGGCTAATGTAGTTGGGCAAGTAAAAGGACGTATGTATCAATCCCATCAACCTAACGTAATTGTATCTAGGGGTCTTCATTAGAAAATCCGTTTGTGGCCACCATGGGCATCTCCATGCAATATCCTATGCAGTTCTTCCTTTTAGGTACTACTCCCAATCAACAATAAGCTTGAATTTTGGGACTTTCCTCTTATCTTGGTAGCAAAGAACTCTGAGTTGGCATCCATTTAACGGCCTGGTCAGCTTTAGTTTTTCAAGTGCTAAATCTAGAAAATAGCAGGACTTCCTTGATAATGATCAAGTCCAAATTTATAGCTATGGCTCATGTCATCAAATCCCTTGAGTGTTTCTACAAAGACTGTAGGGATGATATCACCTCCTTCTTTCAATTGCTTTACCACTTCTATCAGAACAAGTGGTGCACCACGTCTGGGAATTCGGAGAACATAACGAGTTATCATGCAAAGTAAGTAAGCATCCTATGATCTTTGCAGATGGATTCCTCCCAATGATAGATATTGAACGAAGACCTTGACCACCTTCAGAATGTCGATCTTCCCATATCTAACGAACTATTTCACTTCCTTCTTTTTCCAGCCGAAGAAGTCCTGAATTTCCTCCGAGTAATCTTCCTTCAAAGATGGTTGGATCAACCTACCCTTAGGTGGAGATAGCATACAAACTTAGTTGGGAAGATCTCAACCAATCCAAACTGAAATACATGAAGATTGGTATCCCAGTGTTGAGGCACCTATCAGAGTAAATTGTGATGCAATTCTACACACCCAATCCGACTGACCATTGAGATATTAATAGATTCTAGCAGTCCTGGTGCCATTATGTTTATGTCCAAGGTCTATTTTCTCAATGTCTCATCTAAAGAACCCATGACCTTTCCTGTAGTCATCACAAACAAAGAGGAGATGTGATAATTTTTCAAAGTATCACTCATTAGCTATTGACATGACTAAACCTTTACCATTGTTACATCAAACTCTTTTTTTTTGTTTTTTTTTTTTTTAACTAATCAAGGATGGGGAATGAACTGGCCTTGAGATACTGGTGCCGAGTGGTGACTTTTAGGGGGTGTAATTCTGGATAAGAACTTGAAGGACCATAGGTGAATGACAGATACCTAATGGTCTTACATGCCAAATGGCAATTCTTGGGGGACACAAGCTATGATGATCTTTTTAGATACTTTGATTATTAATCTAGGAACTAATTTATCGTCTTGAGATTGTTGAGACTACACTTGCACATGTCAAGTTACCAACATATCCCTTGAGAGGATCAGGTCTAGCGTAGTTTGGGTTATTCACCCTTTTAGACATAATATCTCTTGAGTTGATCCATGTTGACTAGTTCAGGTATTTCTTCGTTGTTGTGGTCTACAAGTTTTATAGCCTTGCCTAGTAGAATCTCTTTGACAATGAACGGGCCACTTCAGTTGGACCTAAACTTTCCTCTTAGGTCATGAATTGGGGCTCTTTGTTCTCAGAGAACAAGCTCACCCTTTTCTATGTGATGGGGCTTCACATTCTTGTTGAAGGCCCTTGCCATTCTAAGTTGATATTTCTTCAGATTATCCATGGCCTTCATACATATTTCATCTAGAAAATTGAGCTCATCATGTCTGGCTTTCACCTATTTTCCTTCAGGTAACTGACTATCCAGAAGCACCCTTAGAGATGGTGCAAAAATTTCCACGGGTAGGACGGTCTTAGCCCCAAGGAGAAAGGAGTTGCCCCTGTCGAGGATCGTACAGAAGTACGATATGCCCATCAAGCAAGTGGCAATTTATCCACCCAATCCTTGTGTGTTTTAGCTATTTTCTGTAGGATGACCTTCATGTTCTTATTAGCTACTTTTACTGCCCCATTGGTCTATGGCCTATAAGTGGTAGAGAGATGCCTTTTGATATCAAAGTTTGTGCAGATTTTGTCAGTCCCCAGAAATGTGATCCCTGATCCGATATAAGCTCTTGAGGCACTCCATATCGACAAATGATGTTTTCTTGGATGAACTTTGCCACGTTAGCAGATGTGTGGACTGCATATGGTTGAGCTTTTACCCACCTGGTGAAATAATTAATGGCCACCAAAATGAACTTGTGACCATTGGATGCTTTAGGGTTGACCTTCCCTATGATAGCAATGCCCCCAAGTAGAGAATGGCCAAGGAGAACTGAGTGAATGTAACTCTATTGGTGTGAAGTGTATGATATTGGTAAATATCTAATAATTGTGGCATTTTTTGACAAAGCTCATATAGTTTGCTTCCATTGTGTTCTAATAGTATCCCAGTCCGAGAATCTTCTTAGCTAGCATCTTGGCATTCATATGGGGTTCACAAAGGCCTTGATGAATTTCTTCGATGATTGTTGTAGCTTGCTCTTCATCCACCCACAACAACTGTATTCCATCATAGGACCTCTTGTATAACAAGTCCCCTTGAAAGATAAACTCGATGGCATATCTCCCAAGAAATTTATTTTCTTTATCTGTGGCTTCAACCGGGTACTTCCTTTCCTTGATGAAGTGCACAATATGAGCAAACCAAGACCGACCATCTATAGTGAGAGAGTTCACCAAATTCTAATAAATGGGCCTACTTCTTTGTTCCACCAAGAATGGTTGGACCTTAGCCACAGGGTTACATTCTACCATGTAAGCCAAGGTTGCAAGGGCATCGACAAATCGGTTGTTATCCCTCTAAAAGTATTCGAATGAGATCTTCTCAAAGTGTCCAATCAGTTCTTCTAGATGTTCTTGATATAGATTTAGTTTTTCACCTCTGGTCTTCCACTTTCCTTGCGTTTGACAGATAACAATGGATGAATCACTACATACCTTGATCATTTTTAACCCAATGGTTAGAGCAGCTTCGAGCCCCAAGGCACAAGCTTCATATTTGGCAATATTATTGGTACAAGGAAAATCAAGGTGGAATGATGAAGGCAAATAAAGGCCATCAAGAGTGACAAGTAATATTCTCGCGCCACACCCCTTTTGATTAGCTGCTCCATCAAAGAAAAACTTTCATTCATTAGTTGTGCCTTCTTCTTCTATTGTTGTGATTTCTTCATCTAGGAAGGCATCATCCAGATCTTTTCCGTCTTCTATGGGGTGTGCAGCCAAATGATCGGCTATAGCTTGACCCTTGATAGACTTCTGAGCAACATAGGTGATGTCAAACTTTGATAACAATAGCAACCATCGAGCCATCCTCCCTGTTAGAGATAGTTTCTCAAAGAGGTACTTAATTGGATCCATTCTTGAGGTCAAACGTACAAGATATGCTACCATATAGTGTTGTAGCCTTTTTGTTACCCAAATCAGTACAGCATAAGTTCTTTCCAAAGATGTGTACCATGTCTTATATTCCAAGAACTTCTTATTGAGGTAGTACATGGCATGCTCTACCCCCTTCTCTGTCTCTATTTGTGCGAACAACGAGCCCATAGAATATTCTCCCACTGATAAGTACAATAGAAGTGGTTCTCCTTCCACTGGTGGTGTCAATACTAGTGGGTTCATGAGGTATCCCTTGATTTTATCAAAAGCTTGCAGGCATTGGTCATTCCATTCTATGGGTTGATCTTTCTTCAACAACTTGAATATTAGTTCATAGACATAGTCAAATGAGCTACGAACCTGCTGATAAACTGGATGTGACCCAAAAATCCTTGTATCTGCTTCTCAATGTGAGGCATGGGCATTTCTTGGATTGCTTTGATCTTGATAAGGTTGACATCGATACCCCTTTCACTCACTAAGAATCCCAACAACTTTCTTGTCGTTGCCCCGAATACACACTTCTGAGGGTTCAACTTTAGCTGATATTTCTTGATCCTCTCAAAGAATCATTTTAGTGAGGGAATATGCCCTTGCCGATCCCTTGACTTCACTATCATGTCATCCACATAGACTTCCACATCTTTGTTTATCATGTCATGCAATATGGCCGTAGCTGTTCTTTGATAAGTTGCCTGGCATTCTTCATTCCAAAAGGCATCACCTTGTAACAATAGGTTCCCCATGGAGTGGTGAAGGCTATCTTTTCACGATCCTTTAGGTGCATGCTCACTTGATTGTATCCTAAGAATCCATCCATAAATGATAGCAAGGCATGCCCTACTATGTTGTCGACCAATACATCAATGTGAGGTAGTGGAAAGTCATCCTTAGGGCTCACTTTGTTGAGATCTCGAAAATCTATGCACATTCGTACCTTGCCATCTTTCTTTGGCACTAGTACTATATTGGCCAACCATTGGGGGTATTTCACAACTTGTAGAAAACCTGCATTCCATTGTTTCATGACTTCTTCTCTGATCTTTTCACTCCATTCTGGATGCATTCTTTTGAGCTTCTACATGACAGGCTTTGCCCCAAGATAGGTCGACAAATGATGTTGCACAATGTTGGGGTCTATACTAGGCACATCCTCATAAGACCATGCAAAGACTTCGGCGAACTCCTTTAGGAAACTAATCATTTGCTCTGCTTCTTCATCATCCAGGGTAGTACTAATTTTTACCTCTCGAAGGCATTGATTGGTTCCTAGATTAATAACCCAGGTATCCTCATGGATGGGTTGGGCTTTCTTTGGTTTGCATTGTTTTATTAGATCATGATATTTATTAAGATCATCATTGGAAAAAGAGGCAAGTCATACTTGGAATAAAAAAATTCATTCATGAAAGTAGGAGTAATAGACTCGACATACACGGACTCTGAACATTCCTTGAGAGGGAAGGCCGACACGTAATCATAAATGAAAGACTCAACAATAGATTCAACTATAGACTCGACGACTGACTTGATGCTTTTATTGGTGTTATCCAGGCTGGTTGACTCAGTAACATGAGTAAACATAAAGTTCTCCCCAATGCTTGTCCAGTTTAGTAGCGGGTCAATGGCTTGATGGATGAACTGATGCAGCAGAGGGCCTTCTTCTTCTTCCAAGAAGGTTATTGCTATCTCCTCAGTGATGTTGACACTACTCTCTTTGAAAGGTACTTGCTTCTTCACAAAGATGAGTTGATCCATCTCATATTCTCTAAAGTTGAACTTCTTGAGGGGTGAGGATTGGTGGAGACTACTCAATCTCCTTTCTATAAAGTCCAATTTTTCAAGCCTATTGATTGAGGCTATCCTTGCTCCTCGATCACATCTCTGACCACCATCACATGTCTTCCCATTGCACTTGATTCGGGACAGTGCATGCAAACCATCATTCTTTCTGCTCTTCTTTGCTTTGCATATATTGTCCTTCCTCGGAAGGGTCTGGGCTTGAGCTCATGTAGCTCCTAAGCTCGTGATTATTACAGAAATGAATAGATGTGGTTCTTTAGATCAATGGAAAGTTGCATACTCTAGATGAGTCTTGTCTTATTTCCCCACTCTCTCTTCAGGAGGACTTAGGGGCTTGGTACTTCCTTTGATCGGATCAGTGTTGTAGGGTTGTTAGAGGAGAACCCATCTTCAATCAATGCTACTTCGACTATTCTAGTGATTTAGCTGTCATGTTCTCTTTCTTTGGCTTGCTATTGTTCTACCTTTTGAGTCACCCAGTCGAACTCATCTTGAAAGAACACCTCGAATCCTGGTGCATCTTTGCGGCGATTTTATCAAACCATGGCTCAACATTATTGTAAAAGGGGAAATCTTCTCCTTCCCCTACAAAATATGCATTGAAAGTGGGGTAGAAAGTGACGGGTATTTTCCTGGTCATTCTTAGTATCTTCTGGCCCTTGCCGACATTGTTGCTTTTTGGTCAGAGGGTTGGAGGAGTGTACCCTAGACCGCTTCTTCCTTTGCTTACCACCAAAGTAGGTTGCCTCAAGACACCCTGATGATACTTCCCTAGTCCCATTCCAGGAAAGTATTACATGTTCTTCATCATTTGACTCATCGGCGGGCTTCAAATAGCTTTATAGTCAGTCGAAATTTTTTCTTCTGGTATTTCCTTGGCAAGGGCCGCACAAGTTACTTATAACTCAAATCCACTAAGTCAGACTTTATGGTCTTGTTCTTCTCCCTTTTCAACATTGGCTAAGGTGTTGACCACTTCGGTATCTCCAGCTATTGTAATCACTTTCCCTTCATGAATGAATTTCATCTTTTGATGGAGGCTAGAAGCTACAACCCTTGCATAATGCAACCAAGGTCTTCCTAAGAGCATGTTAAAAGACACTGGTATGTCAATGACTTGGAAATCAATGCAAATCTTCACTGGGACAATTATCACAGTGAGGGTGAGGATTCCAAGGACTTCTCTTTTGGTATTATCATATGCCCGTATTGTCTGGTTTGACGACCTCATCTCTTCCATATTGATTCCAATGCTCTTGGCCAACCTCAAAGGTAGAATATTCAAAGTAGACCCATTATCGATGAGGACCTAAGGAACGATCTTGTCAATGCATTCTACTATGATGTGCAAAGCCCTATTATGCCTAGCTCCTTTAGGGAGTTCAGATTCTGAGAACATCAATGACTGCACTGCATAGGTTACCTTACTATTTGTATGAGATGTGTTTGATCTTTCTTGATCGGCACTTGCACAATGGTGAGGGACTTCAAAACTTCTTCACGATGTGGAAGGGAGGCCATCAACAATCCCCCAATTGAGATATTGGCCTGGGCCTTCTTGAGATGAGCCAAGACTAGATTCTCTGTTTCTTTCTTCAAGCAACTTGTTCCCTCCTCATTAGTCCTTGACTGTTCTACTGCTAGGGACTTTCCCTTGTAGTCTCTCCCACTTTGAGTCTCCATTACACTGACAGGTTTCAAAACAATAATCTCTATGGGATAGCAATCTTCATCATCGTTGTTTGTTATGGTAATTATCCCTACCATGAGATTATTTTCTTCTTCAGATTCTCCTTCCCTGCTTGGGGTGGGAAGTCGACTTCTTCCGTAAATATCAAGAGCCCTAGCTTGCATTTTCTTGACTACATTAGAAAGGTGTGTAACTGTTGTGTCCACCATTTTTGCAAGTGTGTCTTGTCCCCCTACTTTTTCATGGTTTCCCATTTGTTTGGTGTAATAGTGTTCACTAATGGCCACTTCACCTAACATTTGGCCAATTTCATCAGCCTCAAGTTTTAGCTCAACTAAACGACTATAGACACCACTCATGTGTTCTGCTATAGGGTTTGCTTCACCTTCAATAATGATCTCATATCCTTCACTATCTTCTGAATCTGATGCCAGCGCATCTCCTTCCACATGAATCATGAGCGCCAACTGAATAGCATTTGAGGGGTCAATCATCAGGTCTTCTTCGTCGATTGTATACACAGAATATCCTCCAGGATCCCTGGGTGAATAATACCTAGATTCATCATCTTCATTATTTTCCAAAGGTCCCTAGTAATTATTGTCATCCCAATCCTGGTACTCATCATCACCTCGAGAATCGGAGACATCCCCATCATCCTCATCCTCACTCTCATCCTCATCGTCGTCATCATCATCCTCTTCTTCACTAATGTCCCCCTCACTTAGTTCTTCATTAGATTCCTCATGACCCTTGAATTCTCTTACATCTAAACGTTCATAGTATTTAGAACTATGGACCAGAAGATCTCTATAGATCTAGACTTGACCTCAATGGCTCAAAGCCTGATCAGACCAGACTCATCATCTTCTGTGTCACTCCCTATATGGATTAGGAAGGTGTGCTATTTGATTTGATCCCCTATTGCCAACTCTGTGACTTCTTCAATTGTCTCCAAATTATTCTCTTGAGGTGTGGTTGTCTGAATCAGAGAAGTGGGATCAACATCTTGACCTTCTCCTAAGACATTCACTGAATCTGTTGATGAGGTTATCTTTTGAGAATTCGATATTGCAAGCATATTCTTCCAATTGTATCCGCCCATCCATCCTTCTTCTTCTAAGCTTTGGGTGTGATGAGTTGAGTAGGATCACTCTCTATTGCTTCTTTTTCCAGGTTGTTCACATGACTATATTGAGGAACCTCGTAATCATAGAACATGGGACAAAAAAAGTGACTATTTGCACTGTACATGTAGATGGCCCTTCCACTCCTTTTTAGTAAGTCTCCTTAATAAAGCTGATGATAGGCCCTACTAATTCTGGAGGAAGGGGTAATTTTTGCGTAAGCAACAACTTTTCTTTCTATTCATTATGCCTCTCATCATGGTACCTCTTAGAGTCTCTAATAAGAAGAGTTGGATTGAAGAAATGAAGATCCCAATCTTGCCAATCATCTATTGATGGTTCTATGATATGGGAGTGGATTGGTGTTGACATTGGGAGGTTGCTTAACTTTGACCTTAATAGTCCCGTTGTCTACCAAATCCTGTATTGTATGCTGAAGACCTAAGCATCTTTCAGTGTTGTGCCCCTTTTGAGTGTGGTAAGTACAATATTTATGGTCCCTATACCATGCTGGGGGAAGGTTGCTGATTACCCTTGGAGCCACTGTCCTAAGCAATCCCTGTTTCTTTAGCTTCTCATACACTGCGATCACGGGCATTCCCAAATCAGTGAACTGTCTCCTTAGGCGAGGAGCCTTTTGAGCAAGGGCATCTGCTTGTATCACAAAAGGTTGTGAAGAAGTGATGGGTGATACCGACTATTGGACTGTGCCTACCACAATGGTTTCAGGACCCTTTTCTCGTCCAACTTTGGTATTGGGAAGATCCTTGATACTGGGCCTCCCTTAGGATTCTGTTTTCCACACGTGTACCGGTGGCTATCAAGGCATCAAAAGTCTATAGATGTTGGTAGTAGAGAACATCATAATAAGGCTTAGACAAGTTTTCAATCAACATTTTATCTTGCTCTACTTCTGAAGGTTGGTCTGCCATCTTGGCGGCCTTGTCTCTCAACCTCATTAGAAAGGCAGTGAATCCTTCTTTGGGTTGTTGTCTTAACGTCTCAAGCTCTCGACGGTTTACATCCACCTCAGTATTGTATGAGTACTACTTGGTGAAGGCTTTCACCACTATTGCCCAATTCTGAGTTTGGGTAGACTCCAATTGTGTGAGCCACCTCAGTGCTGGCCCTGACAGGGTTAATATGAAAGATTGTCCCATCTAGTTGTCAGCGAGCTGCCATGATTCGGAAATGCTAAGAAAAACTTTGAGATGATCCTTGGGGTCCCCTGACCCGTCAAATCTGTCGATCTGCCATTTGAACTTCTCAAGAATCCTTAATCCAGAAAAGAAACTCATTTCATCGGAATCCACCACTTGACTTTCTGAGCTGTTTCCCGCTCGAATCATATTTTTCAATTTTTCTAATTGCTCTCTGAGTTTTCTTTCTTTCTCCATCTCTGGAGGTTCCATTCCGGCATGTGCCGTAAACTCCTCTTCCTCATCCTCAATCACTACCCTGAGCAGAGGGACCCAAGAATAGGTTCCCCATTGACCATTTGGACGGGTAGGTGAAACTCCTCATTGACCGGTTGGTCTGACTTATTCTGGTTCTCCTGAGTCAACTTGGAAAGAATTCCCACGATAACCCATAGCTCTGTTCTGTTCCAACTCTCCTATAGTTGGTGTCGATTCAGTCCTAGGATCAGTCCTGAGAGGGTTTTGGAGCATATGTAGTATCTGGGCTAATCCTCACTTGACCTTGGCCATTTCTGTCTGCAAGGCCTTTACGGGTGACCCAAGGATTCAAGGTTGTGCGGATCCATAGGAACTGGGTTGTAATCACTTGGCAGTAGAAAATTTTGGAGAGACGATGGAGGTGACACTGGACTTAAGCGAGTCAACCAGTTACCCTGACGTGTCCAAATAGACCACGGAGAATACTTGAGGTGTGGAATTATGCCCGAACCAAAAGTGGCTTATTTTAGGATTCTTGTATTCCTGATCCTTTGCACATTCATCCATTCAATTATCAACCAATGATTCAACCAAAGTTAGTCCACTTAATGATAGGGAGTGGATAGGTGTTGATGCCCCTAGTCAACTCAATGTCATAGGTGGGAGATACACATAAATGGCTCGACCAGAATACTCCTATTAAGACATTCTCTACCAATAAAGTCATGCTTTCTATAATCTTATCCCACTAGGTGACCTTCCTCCTAGCTTCCTTGGGTCTTTTAGATAATTTGGTATTTTTCAAGACTTAAATGGGAATCACCCCAGAGTCACATATAACAAATCATCCACATATCTCATTTCTAAGGAAGGAAGGACACCTTTTACCCAAAACCCACTTAGGAGAGCATTTCTTTATGACTAGAATGCATTATAGGAGGATTCCTTTTCAAGACCTCAAACAAATTCTACAGACGAGCTTGTGGCATTCCTAGCATTCTCCAACTATTTCCTACATGATGGGAGTATGCAGTGGATGCAATAGGACCGACGAGGCTTCCTTGACAGAATCTATATACGCAAGGTACGTAATCCTTTTGATACGCCCAGAGGTACGAGATCAAAGGGTGACTTCCTTGCCCATTACACGTGACTACACATGAGGTTAAGCAACTGGTCACGGGATGGTGGAACCATGAGTGATTGTCTGCAAAACTATAATACAAAAATATCATTATTCGATCTCAGAATGTCACAAAGTGCACGGACCTCCCCGAGGGTGCTGGCACAATTATAAACAAACTCGCCGTTTAACAATACCCCACACCCTTGTACGGGAAGCGGCTACCATTTGCTCTCAGAGTACTCTCCATGACATGCATTGACTTACCCGAGGGTGCAGGCATGACAGGGAGTCCCTCGCTACTTGATTTTATTTCGAGCACGATGCATGATGCGGTTAGTGTGAGGGTAGCGGCCAGAGATCTCTCTCTTCTCCCCCTTTTCGAGAGGGGGAAAAAGGACTTTGTATTTGGCCCTCTCTCCCCTCTCTTTTTGAGGGAGGGGTGTGCCATGTGTGTCTACCTGTGGAGATACACGGAGGCCTATTTTATAGGAGCATGAAGTTCATCATTGAGATGGGGACTTAATGATGGTCCAATGCAGGGGATTGGGATCAAGCAAAAGGGTTTGGAGTCGCCATCTAGGATTATGGGCCCATGACTTGGGGATAGGCCCAATTCCTGAGAAAAGGGCCCGAAAGTTAGTCTGGTCCAAAGACTTAGGGTAAGTGTCAGATTGTAGAGTTGGGAAGGTGTTAGGCACCCAATCTGCCCGGTTCAATCGGTCTTCCTACTAGATGCTTAAGAATGAACATTTTCCACAATAATTCCTATTCTGTATGCATGGCTAAGTTATCACACATATCTAAATTTAAATAATTATGTATACTAAAATAAGATCAATATAAAGTCTACATTATGCTAATTCGGTTGAAAAATTATACCTAAGGTTGACCCCTTTTTCGGGTCAAGATGGGTGGACCCCTGATTAGTGATAACACAAACTTTCTAGTAGATTCTCTTGGCTCAGGGGAAGATGGTCTTGACCTCCAACTTCATTTTTTCTAGAATGTTGACTGTGGTAATATTCAGACAGAGTTTTAGCTAGAAACAATCACTTTAGGATTTTGGCTGAGGTGGCACTCCAGTAGAGCTTCCGCTGGGGATAGGCCATGGGAGGGCTAGGCTGAGGTGATACTCGTGCAGAGCTTCCACTGGGGATAGACTATGGGAGGGCTAGGCTGAGGTGGCACTCCGGCAGAGTTTCTTCTAGGAATAGGCGGGAACCTAAATGGTTAAAGAACTTCGAAGGCTCGAAGAACACTTCGAAGATCCAAAGAATAATTCAGGTCTTAAGAAGACTTGAAGAACCTCAAAAGGGGGGAGGGAGACTAAGGTAAAGCTTTTCCTATATCAAATGCTCACTCAAAAAGCAAATGATTGAAGAACTTTGAAGGCTTGAAGAGCACTTTGAAGATCAAAAGAACACTTCAGATCTTATGAAGATCTCTCTGAAGGCTTGAAGAACCTCAAGGGGGAGGGGAGGAGAGAGGGTAGAGCTTCTCTACAAGGGTTGCTCACTAGGAGGCTTGAGTGTGAAAAACCAAAGGGAGGGGGGTAATTATAGATTTCTTGGACCAATGGGGAGGAGAGGGAAATTTCGTTAGCCAATGGGATTAAAAATTAACTTTTTTGGGCTAATGGGGTAACAAAATGAAATTTTGGGCCAATGGGGTGAAGAGTGAATTTCTTTGGCCAATGAGGTGTAGAGATTCTCTTTTGGACCAATGAGACTAAAAGGTGCACTTTTGAGCCAATGGGAAGTTATGATGTAGGGTACGCTAGCAGGGCAGTTCAAAATGCACAAGTGGGAGAAGGAATAATCTCTTCACCATTCAGGTCATCGGTGTAGAGCTCCTGACTGTCGGCGAAGGTAGTGGGACTGGGTAGGGGTGTGCAAGATAGGTGTGTGGGGCAAATATAGGTTTGCGTGTAAGACACGGGCACCCATGCAAGGGTCATAGATGTGCATGTAAGGGGCCACAGGCATGCGTAGGTCACGGCCATGCATAGACCATGAGGCACATGCTGGCTGCAACCATGCTTAGGCCATGGGCACACGCGCTAGCTGTAGCCTTGTATAGGCCACGGGGGCACGCTATAAGCAGCGGCTCTGCAGCACACCGCAGAGACGCATGATGGGGTTTAGGCCACAATGGGATGTGGCCCTATACGCATGCCGCAGGGGCGCACGCACAAGCCACAAGGGCATATGACAGGCTACGGCCCTACACGCATGCCATGGGGGTGTGTACATAGGCTGCGGGGACACGTGACAGGCTATGTGGCATGTGGGATGTTGGGGTGCCTGGGCTGTTGGGGTGCATGCCAAATCGCTAGCATGCACATAGACCTTGGGTGCACTTGTAGGCCTTAGTCGTGCACGCAAGCCGTGGGGTTGCACAGCAGGCTACCCAAGGTAACAAGGTGTGATTTTCCCAGGAATGATTGCAGGAGATCGGATGGTCCAATTTTAATGTACCATATATCGTTGGAATCGTGATTCTGAGTACTGTCCATCCATATGGTCATTTTGGACTAGATTCCTTCGTATATAAAAAGTCATAATTAGACCCTTCTTTTCACTCGTGCGGGATTTCTAGGATTCTTTGGTGGGAATGTTTCGTGGTTAGGTTACCTTAATCATCATCTCCATTGATCGGAAGTAAGAGGTCATATCCACGATTCATAAATCATCATAGTCAGAGGAGGGTGACAAAATTGGGTGTCTATAGAATGCCACTCTTTGGCCGAGGCTTGTGCCAATAGCCAAAGGGTAAAGAAAAGAACAACTACATTTTGTCACCCAGAGCATGTACTACTGTCATCTTGCTCATCAATGATGGAGTTGAAAACTTAACTACTTTAAAGTTTAGGATCTTACCTGGGCCATCGATTGTTGGAAAGAAATTCGCTGCTCTTTCAATCCTGCAAATGACGTTAGTATTTGACTTTCCTAGGCTGAGTTTCCTTGTGTCAGTCTAAGGAAATGGCCAATAAGACCAGACCACTTGGGGCTGATTCAAAGGGATGGGCCACCTGGGGCTGGGTTAATCAAATTGGGCCACCTGGGGCTAGTTCAATGGGATTAGGCCACCTGGGGTCGGGTCAATGAAATTGGGCCACCTGTGGGCCAGTCAATGAGGTTGTTTCTTTCCTTGATTTCTTCTTTTATCCTCTGGTAGGGGTTCTTGAATTTGAACCAATGGATCGGAATCTTGAATTTTGGTCTTTTGAATTGGAATCTTTCCATTGAATTTCTACTTTCCTTTTGACTTTGACTTTTCATCCTTCACATGAATGTGATTATCTACCACCTTTAGATGATGTAATTTTTATCCACCTTTTTCATTTAATTTTCATCTACCACTTTTATGTGATGTAATTTTTTATGTACCACATGAGTTTTGATTTGGATTTGGTATTTTGTGGTAAGGATCTTTGAGTTGCACCTTGGAATTGGAATCTAATTTTTTTTTTTTTGGAAAAGAATTTTTTATGGATAAAAATAGTCCCCTCTCCTATTCAATCCTCATTCTGATTTTTCTGAGTTGGGAACGATTTGTGAGTGGTTGAACTCGGTTTTTTGAATTTTCTCAAAGATTTGAAGTTCTTCACACTTTGTCGGGTTTCTTCAAAAAAAATTTCTAAGATCTTCAAGTTTTCTTTGAAGTTCTTCATCCTCCACTTGAAGAACTTCAAAGTTCTTGAGGAAGGAGTCATTTGGAGAATTTAACATCTTTTTGGGATTTTTTGTAAATTATAAAACTTCTTGGGGTTCCTTGTAATTTTAAAAAATATGGCTGAGAGAAGAAAGAGAAAGACTCGCAGAGAGATCCAGCTGGATGGCGTGGAGAGTTGCAGTATTTCTTCTCAAGGGGACGAGAGTCCCATGGATTGGTACACTGGACAAACACTCCATAGGACTCGGGATCATGTATGCAACTCAGTATGGGGCACATGGGTGAGTCCTTGCATTTTATTCATTTCTCTTTATTCATTTATTATTGTTATATATTTATTTTATTTTGTTTTTTTTTTCTTGATTTTTATTTTAGAGTCACAATGAGGGAGTACCACAGGCTTTCATCCAAACATAGCTCAGGATTGGTACAAGGTGCTCCATCGCAGGGTGAAGGAGTTGGTTGATTCATCTTACCTGAGCCGATTGGCCTCATTAGAGACCAGGAAGTTCAGCCCGGCATTGGTAGGGGCCCTGATGGAGAAGTGGTGGCCGAGTACTCATTCCTTCCATTTCCCTACTGGAGAGATTACTATCACGCCCCTATGATTCTATGCACTGACAAGCATACCATTTGGAGGGAGGCCCCTATCCTTTCCTGAGACTTTGACAGCATAGGATTTCATAAATTTGATGCGCATTGATATGCAGGATGACCAGAAAGATATCTGTTTAGGCAAGATTAGTGCACATTGGTGGAGGACAGACTTGCTGGTGAACCCTGGTAACTTTACGCAGGTGACCCGTTCTTTCCTTCTATTAACTGTGGGTCAATACCTCTTTAGTGACCTTCGAGGTGGGGTGGACATTTGCATGCTGCCTTCTTTCGGAACCTTCGGAAGGTAGACACCTGGGATTGGGGTGGGCTTGCCTATACATACCTTCTGCGAACTTGGGACCTGCTATCATATGGAGATCGGGGCCTTAAAGAGCAGGCTACATCCTTCAGGTAGTCTCTCATCCTTATACCCATTTCCTTTCAATTGGTTTCACTTCCTTACTTTGATTTTTCAAATCAGCCCTGGTGTTACAAGAATTTGGAGATTATGGCTCCTATACTGAAGAATCCTCAAGCATTGACTTTCCCTATAGCCACGAGATGGGGAAATAACCGAGTACTCAGGGGCCGACGCCATCCTCTAGGGACCACTGCTCATTCTCTCCCAAACATTCTTACACAGGTAAGCCATGTTTGTCATTAAATTTCCTTCTGTCATGTGTTGCACTTACTCCTTCGTGAATTTGCAGGTTACTTGGAGACCATTCTAGCATCTTAGGTTTTTGGACCTTGATGAAGTTACCCGGGCCAAGTACTTAAAAGAGAACCAAGTCCTATTCAGAGGTATCTGGGGCCAGGCTTGGTATTTAGGAGAGTGGGTTACACCCCAATGGTTTGATTCTGACATGTGCTTCCCTCCTTGTCTTCCTCCACCTACCATGCACTGTTTGGAGCGCATCCCCATGGATCAGATCAAGATATTGGCCAAAGGAACATGGGATGACTCTTTCTTAGACCAGGATAGGGATTACAAGACCTTCCTTGAGGAAGGGATGGTCTGTACTCCCTTCAGTCCCAGTGGTCCAGTGGTATGTTGCTCTTTCTTGAATGTCACCTTCACACTTCAATTTCCTTTGGCTTTGATTAATGTTCTTTTAGGGGAGAATAAGGCATGCGGACCCTTTTCTTGTTCAGTTACAAGTTAGTGTTGCTGGTCCATCCCCAGCTGGGCCTTCTACTGGTGTGGGAGGATCTCTCAGGATGGCCACAGTCCCCTTTCATGGCTTCCCGAGCTGGTCTTATCCCAACACAGCCCATCCTGGTATCCCTCATCTTCTGGAGTGGATATTGGACAGAGATGCTTCTCTTGGGCTGCCTATTCCATATGACTATGTGAGTATCTAACCACCCCTCATTTGATTGGCTTTTGACTTCTTTTGGCTAACATGGTCTTCATCAGGTATCTCCGAAGGCTTACGCCGAGCTTAGGAGGATGCACCAGAGCTTGTGTGAGGTGGTGGTCAACAAGGTATCTTCTCTCTTTTTTCTTTTTTTTTGTTTTTTCTTCTATCTTGTCCTTTCTTATTACACTTTTTTCTTGATCACCCTTCATACCTCACAGGAAGGAGAGAACATTGCCTTAAAGAACCAAGTAAGCTCTTACCAACAAGAGAATTCCCGGCAGCATGCACAGATTCAGGATCTCACATAGAGGTTGGCGAACTCAAGATTGGCACCTACTAGCTCTTCAATGTTTCATGAAGACGACGCCAAGTATGGTTCAGATGAAGATTTTGACTCTTAGGGATCTATTCTTGTAGTTCCTGCAAACAAAAGCATATGTGTTTCTTTTTTCTTTTTAATATATTTTTTTTTATGTCTATTCCATTTTTTTTTCTTTTTATTACCAAACTTGTAATTTTATGAATGGGAAACCATCTTTATGAATTTGAATTTTTAGGCACGTTCAATTCCACAACTCAGGTCTTCATTAGAATAATGGAAATAATCCAAATATCACACTATTTTACTACCAAGTGAAACACATAGAGGGGAAACAACTTTCCTACCATAGACAGGATATGTAGGTAACAAGATGGGGAGACAGTTCTTAGGGTGGTAAAAGCTCGCCAACTCTTCTAGGTCTTCTGCTTTCAGTCCATACTGTCGACTGATGTAGGTGGGCAGGTAAAAGGACATATGAGTTAATCCCATTAACCTGACATAGTTGTATCCAGGGGTCTTCATTAGGAAATCCTCTTGTGTCCACTATGGGCCTCTCTATGCAATATCCCGCGTAGTTCTTCCTTGTAGGTACTCATCCCAATCAACGATAAGCTTGAATTCTGGGACTTACTTCTTATCTTGGTAGCAAAGAGCTCTGAGTTGGCACCCATTTAACGACCTAGTCAACTTCAGTTTTTCAAGTAGCCAAATCTGAGAAATAGCAGGACTTCCTTGATAATGATCAAGCCCGAATTTATGTCTATGGCCCGTGTCATCAAATCCTTTGAGTGTTTCTGCAAGGACCGTAGGGATTATATCACCTCCTTCCTTCAATTGCTTTACCAATTCTATCAGAATAAGTGGTGCACCAAGCCCAGGAGTCCGGAGAACATAGCGAACTATATCATGCAAAATAGATAAGCATCCTGTGATCTTTGTTGATGGATTCCTCCTAGTGGTAGATACCGAATGAAGATCCTAGCCACCTTCATAATGTCAATCTTCCCATATCTAATGAACTATTTCATTTCCTCCTTTAACCATCTAAAGAAATCCTGAATTTCCTCTGAGTAGTCTTTCATCAGAGATAGTTGAATCAATCTGTCCTTGGTTGGAGATAGCATACAAACTCAAAATTCTTCGAGAGTTGGGCAGATCTCAACCAATCCAAATTGAAACATTTGAAGATTGGGATCCCAGTGTTGAGGCACCTACCAGAGTAAATTGTGATGTAATTTTACACACCCGATCCAACTGAGCATTAACATATTCATAGATTCCAGCAGTCTTGGTGTCATCATGTTGATGTCTAAGGTCTATTTTCTCAATGTCTCTTCCAAAGAGCCTATGACCTTTCCTGCAGTCACCACAAACAAAGAGGAGATGTGATGATTCGTCAAAGTATCACTCATTAGCTATTGTGTAAACAGGGCACCCAGGCAAGGCTGCGGGGTGTGCACAAGGTAGTAGGGTGCGCATGAAATGCGATTCTTCTAGGAATGATTGCAGAAGATCTGATGGTCCAATTTTGATGTGCCATATATCATTGGAATCATGATTCTGAGCACTATCCATCTGTATGGTCACTTTGGACTAGATTACTTTGTATATAAGAAGTTATAATTGGACCCTTCTTTTCTTCCTCACAGGATTTCTGGGTTCTTGGGTGTGTATGAAATGTTCATGGGTTGGGTTACCTCAGTCAATTGTCATCTCTGTTAATCGAAAGCGAGAGGTCGCATCCATGATCTATAAGTCATCATAGTTTGAGGAGGGTGACAAAATTGGGTGTATACACCCTGCAGAAGATGTTGATGTTTGAATTTGTTCTTGAACCATCATTTGCAAAGATTTGAGCCCTCCCTACAAAAGGTGTTAGTGCTTTAAATTGTTCTTCCTAGGCTAGGTTTCCTTTTTCCAGTCCATAGAATTGATCAATAAGATCAGGCCACTTAATGCCTATTCAAAGAGAAAGGGCCGCCTGGGGCCGATTCAATGAGATTCTTTCTTTTCTTTATTTTTTTTGTCCTTTGATTGGGGTTCTTGAATTTGAACCATTGGATTGGAATCTTGAATTTGGATCTTGGAATCTTGCCATTCACTTGCATTTATTTTGAATTTTTACTTTTAACTTTGACTTTTCTCCTTTCACATGCATGTGACTATCTACCACTTTTATATAATGTAATTTTTATCTATCTTTTTCGTGTAATTTTTCATCTACCACTTACATGTGATGTAATTTTTATCTACCACATGAGTTTTGATTTGGATTTTGTATTTTGTGGTAAGGATCTTTGAGTTGCACCTTTGAATTGGAATCTCATTTTTTTTTTTTTGAGAAAACGAATTTTTTATCCATAAAATGGTCCCCCCTCTTGCTCGATTCCCATTCCATTTTTTTTGAGTTGGGAATGATTTGTAAGTGAGTGAGCTCGAGTTTTTTGAATTTTCTCGAAGATTTGAAGTTCTGCACATTTTTTCGTGTTTCTTCAAACTTCTCTTGAAAATCTTTAAGTTTTCTTTGAAGTTCTTCATCCTCCCCTTGAAGATCTTCAAAGTTCTTTAGTAGGGAGCCAATTGGGGAATTTGAAATCTTTTTGGGCATTTTTGCAAATTATGAGACTTCTTGGGGTTCCTTGTAATTTTGAAAGACATGGCTGAGAGAAAAAGAGGACTCACAGAGGAATCTAGCTCGATGGCACAGAGAGTTGTGGTACTTCTTCTTAGGGGGATGAGAGTCCTGTAGACTGGTACACAGGGTGGACACTCCATAGGACTTGGGATCACATATGCAACTCCATATGGGGTACATGGGTGAGTTTTCCATTTTATTTATTTTTTCATTATCTTTGTATTTTTCAATTTATTATTTTATATATTTTTTTATATTTTTTTATTCATTTTTTATCATTTTATTTTTAGAGATTCAATGAGGGGGTACCACCTACTTTGGCCAGATATGGTCATCCAAATTCAGCCTGAGACTAGTACAAAGTGCTTCCTCACAGGGTCAAGGGGCTAGTTGATTCATCTTACCTGAGCCGATTGGCCTCGTTGGACACCAGAAAGTTTTGTCCGGCATTAGCAAGAGCCTTGATGGAGCAATGGTGGCCGAGTACTCACTCTTTTCATCTCCCTACTAGCAAGATTACCATCACGCTCCTATGCTTCTATGCCTTGACAAGCATACCATTTGGGGGGAGGCCCATATCCCTTCCTGAGACTCTGACAGCACAGGAGTTCACAGACTTGACGGGCATCAACATCCAGGATGATCAGAAATATGTCTGTTTAGGAGAGATCAGTGTCAGATGGTGGAGGATGGACCTGAGGGTGAACCCTGGTAACTTTGCACAGGTGACCCATTCTTTCCTTCTATTTACTAAGGGTCAGTGCCTCTTTAGTGATCTCTGAGGTGGGGTGGATATTCGTATGGCTACCCTTTTCTGGAACCTTTGGGAGGTGGACACTTAGGATTGGGGTGGAGCCGCCTATGCATACCTTTTGCAGACTCTTGACCTACTATCATACGGAGATCGAGGCCTCAAAGGGGTGGGCTACATTCTCTAGGTAACTTCTTATCCCTACACATATTTCCTTTCATTTGGTTGCACTTCCTTACTTTGATTTTTTGAATCAGCCCTGGTGTTATGAACACTTGGAGATTATGGTCCCCATACTGAAGGATCCTTGAGCATTGCCCTTCCTTATAGCCACAAGATGGGGAAAATTCGGGTACTCAGGAGCCTGCACCATCCTCCATGGACCACTGCTTGTTCTCTCCTGAGTGGACTTATAGAGGTAAGTCATGTTTGGCATTAAATTTCATTCTGTCTTGTGCTATACTTACTTCTTATTGAATTTGTAGGTTACTTGGAGACCATTTCAGCACCTTAGGTTTTTTGACCTTAGCGAAGTTGCTCAGGCCAGGCACTTAACAGAGAACCAAGTTCTGTTCAGTGTTATCTGGGGCCATGCCTGGTATTTGGGACAGCGGGTCACACCCTAGTGGTTTGATTACGACATGCGCTTCCATCCTTATCTTCCTCCATCCACTATGCATCACCCGGAGCACATTCCCGTGGATCAGATTGAGAGATTGGCCAAAGGATTGTGGGATGATTCCTTCTTAGACCAGAATAGGGATTACAAGATCTTCCTCAAGAGAGAGACAGTCTGTAATCCCTTTGGTCCCATAGGTCCAGTGGTATGTTTCCCCTTTTGAATATCCTTTTTATGCTTCAATTCCCTTTTTTGTTTGGCTTTGATTGATGTTCTTTCAATAGAGGATGCAGCAAGCAGAACCTTCTTCTATTCAGTCACAAGTAGGTGCTACTAGTCCATCCCAAGCTGGGCCTTCTACTGTTGTGGGTGGATCTCTCAGGTTGGCCACCATCCCCTTTCATGGCTTCCCAGGTTGGTCTTATCCCAATGCAACCCATCCTGTTATCCCTCAGCTCTTGGAGTGTAGACTAGGCAGAGATGCTTCTCTTGGGCTACCCATTCCATATAACTGTGTCAGTATCCTACCACCCCTCATTTGATTGGATTTTGACTTCTTTTGATTGACATGGTCTTCATCAGGTGTCTCCGGAGGCCTACGCTGAGATTAGGAGGATGCACTAGAGTTTGTGCAAGGTGGTGCTTGATAATGTATCATCTTTCTTTTCTTTTTTTACCTTGTCCTTCTTCTTCATTACTCTTTTTTCTTGACCATTCCTTATATTTCCTAGGAAAGAGAGAACACTGCCTTAAGGAGCCAAGTCAACTCTTACTAACAAGAGAATGCTCAATAACACACGCTGATTTAGGATCTCACTCAGAGGTTGGCGAGCTCGGGATTGGCACCTACTAGCTCTTTGATATTCCAGGTGGATGACGCCGAGTATGGCTCAGACAAGGATTTTGACTCTTAGGGATCTATTCTTATAGTTTCTACAAACACAAGCATATATATATATATATATATATATCTTTTTTCTTTTTCTTTTTCCCTCCCCATATTTATTCCTTCTTCTTTTTTGTATTACCAGGTTTGGCATTTTATGTATGGAAATCTATCTTTAGCATAAAGAAAATTTCCTTTATTTATGAATTTGAATTTTTAGTAATGATTAATTCCACAACTCAAGTCTTCATTAGAATAATTGATATAACATGAACATCCAAATATCACGCTATTTTACTACCAAGTAAAATACATAGAATGGAAACAACCATCCTACCACAGATAGGATAGGTAGGTAACAATGTGGGGAGACAGTTCTTCTGGTGAGTAGAAGTTGACCAATTCTTTTGGGTCCTCTACTTTTAGTCCATACTATCGGTTGATGTAGGTGGGAAAGTAAAAGGACGTATGAGTCAATCCCATCAACCTAACGTAATTGCATCGAGGAGTCTTCATTAGAAAATCCTCTTGTGGCCACCATGGGCATCCCCATACAATATGCCATGTACTTCTTCCTTGTAAGTTCTCCTCCCAATCAACGTTAAGCTTAAATTATGGGACTTCCCTCTTATCTTGGTAGCAAAGAACTCTGAGTTGGCATCCATTTAACGGCCTAATCAGCTTTAGTTTTTCAAGTAGCCAAATTTGGAAAATAGCAGGGCTTCCTTGATAATGATCAAGTCCAAATTTATGGCTATAGCTCATGTCATCAAATCCTTTGAGTGTTTCTATAACGACCATGGGGATGATACCACCTCCTTCCTTCAATTGATTTACCGCTTCTATTAGAACAAGTGGTGCACCACGTCTAGGAGTTCAGAGAACATAGCGAGCTATCATGCAAAGTAGGTAAGCATCCCGTGATCTTTGCTGATGGATTCCTCCCACTGATAGATACTGAATGAAGATCTTGGCCACCTTCAGAATGTCGATCTTCTCATATCTAATGAACTACTTCACTTCCTCCTTTTCCCATTCGAAGAAGTCCTGAATTTCCTCTGAGTAATCTTCCTTCAAAGATAGTTGGATTAACTTGCCCTTGGGTGGAGATAGCATACAAACTCGGATTTCTTCAAGAGTTGGGGTCTCAACCAACCTAAATTGAAATACATAAAGATTGGTACCCCAGTGTTGAGGCACCTGTCGGAGTAAATTGTGATGTAATTCTACGCACCCGATTTGACTGAGCATTGACATATTCATAGATTCTAGCAGTCTTGGTGCAGTAATGTTTATGTCCAAAGTTAATTTTCTCAATGTCTCATCCAATGAGCCTATGACCTACCCTACAGTCATCACAAACTAAGAGGAGATGTGATGATTTGTCAAAGTATCACTCATTAGCTATTGACACAACCAAACGTTTACCAGTATTGCATCAAAATCCTTTTTGTTTTTTTTTTCTTTTTTGACTAATCAAGGATGGGGAATGAACTGGCCATGATAAACTGGTGTCGGGTGGTGACTTTTTTTTGAGGGGTGGAATTTTGGATAAGAATTTGGAGGACAAAGGTGAATGACAGTTACCTAATGGCCTTGCATGCCAAATGGCAATTCTTAGGGGGGCACAAGCTATGATGATCTTTTTAGATGCCTTGATTATTAACCTAGGAACTAATTTATTACCTTGAGATTGTTGAGACCACAGCATATGTCAAGTTTCATAAGTATCCTTTGAGAGGAATCAGGTCTAGCGTAGTTCGGGCGATTCACCCTTTTAGACATAATATCTCTTGAGTTGATCCATGTTGACTAGTCCAGGTATTTCTTCGTTGTTGTGGTTTATGAATTTTACAGCCTTGCCTAGTAGAATCTCTTTGATAGTGAATGAGCCACTCTAGTTGGGCTTGAATTTTTCTCTTGGATCATGAATTGGGGCTCTTTGTTCTCAAAGAACATGCTCACCCTTTTCTATGTGATGGGGTTTCACATTCTTATTAAAGGTCCTTGCCATTCTCAGTTGATATTTCTTCAGATTATCATTGGCCTTCATACATCTTTCATTGAGAAAATTTAGCTCATCACATCTGGCTTTTACCCATTCTCCTTTAGGTAACTGGCTATCCAGCAATACCCTTAAGGAAGGTACTAGGATTTCTACGGGTAATACTAGCTCAGCCCCATATACTAAGGGAAAAGGAGTTACCCCTGTCGAGGATCGTACAAAGGTCTGATATGCCCATAAAGCAAGAGGCAACTTCTCTGCTCAATCCTTGTGTGTTTCATCCATTTGCTAAAGGATGACCTTGATGTTCTTGTTAGCTGCTTCTACTACCCCATTGATCTTTGGCCTGTAAGTGGTAAAGCGATGCCTTTTGATACCGAACTTTGCATAAATTTTGTTAGTTTTGCCCCATAATGGGATCCCTGATCCGTTATCAGCTCTTGAGGCACTCTATATCGGCAAATGATGTTTTCTTGGATGAGCTTTGCCACCTTAGCAGATGTGAAGACTGCATATAACTGATCTTCTGCCCACTTGGTGAAATAATTAATGGCTACCAAGATGAACTCGTGACCATTGGATGCTTTAGGGTTGACCTTCCCTATGTTATCAATGCCCCAAGTAGAGAACAACCAAGGAGAACTGAGTGAATGTAACTATGTTGGCAGGATGTGTATGATATTGGCAAATATTTGACATTTGTGGAATTTTTTAACAAAGCCCACATAGTCTGCTTCCATTGTGTTCTAATAGTATCCCAGACTGAGAATCTTCTTAGCTAAATCTTGGCATTCATATGGGTCCATAAAGGCCTTGGTGAATTTCCTCCATGATTGTTGTTGCTTGCTCTTCATCCACACACAGTAGCTATATTCCATCGTAGGATCTCTTGTATAACAAGTTCCCTTGAAGAATGAATTGGGTGGCATATCTCCTTATAAATTTATTTTCTCTATCTGTAGCTTCAATCGGATACTTCCTTTCTCTGATGAAGTCCACAATGTGAGCAAACCAAGACCGACTATCTATGGTGAGAGAGTTCACCGAATTCTGATAAATGGGTCTGCTTCTTTGTTCGACCAAGAATAGTCAGACCCTAGCCATAGGGTTCCATTCTACCATGGACGCCAAGGTTGTAAGGGCATCAGCAAACTGGTAGCTATCCCTTTGGAAGTACTCAAACGAGATCTTCTCAAAATGTCCAATCACTTCTTCCAGATGTTCTTGATATGACTTCAATTTCTTATATCTGGTCTTCCACTTTCCTTGTATCTGACAGATGACAATGGATGAATCACCATATACCTTGATCCTCTTTACCCCAATGGTCAGAGTAGTTTTGAGCCCCAAGGCACAAGCTTCATATTAGTCTATATTGTTGGTACAGGGGAAATCAAGGCGGAAAGACGAAGGCAAGTAAAGGCCGTCAAGATTGACTAGCAATATTTCCGTGCCACACCCCTTTTGATTAGTTACTCCATCAAAGAACAACTGCCATTCTTCTATTGCTGTGACTTCTTTATCTGGGAAGTCATCATCTAGAGCTCTTCCATCTTCCATGGGGTGGGCAGCTAGATGATCAGTTATAGCCTGCCCATTGATAGACTTCTGAGCAACATAGGTGATGTCAAATTCTGATAACAATAGCAACCATCGAGCCATCCTTCCTATTAAAGCCGGTTTCTCAAAGAGGTACTTGATTGGATCCATCCTTGAGATCAAACATACCAGATAAGCTACCATGCAGTGTCACAGCCTTTTCATTGCCCAAATTAGTGCAGCACACATTCTTTCCAAAGATGTGTTTCGTGTCTCATATTCCAAGAACTTCTTGCTGAGAAGTATATGGCATGTTATACCCCCTTCTCTGTCTCCTTTCGTTCTAGCAACGAGCCCATAGAATATTCTCCAATTAACAAATACAATAGAAGTGATTCTCCTTCCATTGATGGTGTCAATATTGGTGGGTTCATAAGGTACTCTTTGATCTTATCAAAAGCTTGCTAGCATTGGTCGTTCCATTCTATAGGCTGATCCTTCTTCAGCAGCCTGAAGATTGGTTCACAGATCATAGTCAGTTGAGCTATGAATCTGCTGGCATTGGTCATTCCATTCTTGGATTGCTTTGATCTTGATAGGGTCGACTTCGTTGCCCCTTTCACTTACCAAGAATCGCAACAACTTTCATGCCGTTGCCCCGAACACACACTTTAGATGATTCAACTTCAGGTAATACTTCTGGATCCTTTCAGAGAATCGTCTTAGTGTGGGAATAAGTCCCTATTGATCCCTTGACTTCACTATCATGTCATCCACATATACTTCCACATCTTTGTTCATCATGTCATATAGTACGGCTGTAGTTGCTCTTTGATAAGTTGCCCCAGCATTCTTTAATCCAAAAGGCATCACCTTGTAACAATAAGTTCCCCATGGAGTGGTGAAGGTTGTCTTTTCACGGTCCTCTGGGTGCATGCTCACTTGATTGTATCCCGAGAATCCATCCATAAATGATAACAAGGCATGCCCCGATGTGTTGTCAACCAATACATCAATGTGAAGTAGTGGGAAGTCATCCTTAGGGCTCACCTTGTTAAGATCTCAGAAATCTATGCACATTCGTACCTTGCCATCTTTCTTTGGCATTGGTACTATGTTGGACAACCATTTGGGGTATTTTACCACTTGTAGAAAACCCACATTCACTGTTTTACAACTTCTTCTCTGATCTTTTCACTCCATTATGGATGCATTCTTCTGAGCTTTTGCTTGACAAGCTTTGCCCCAGGGTAGGACGGTAATCGATGTTGCATGATATTGGGGTCAATCCTAGGCATATCCTTACGAGACCAAGTAAAGACTTTCGTGAACTCTTTGAGAAGAGTGATCATCCATTCTGCTTCTTCATCATCCAGGGAAGTACCAATTTTTACCTCTCGAGGGCATTGATTAGTTCCTAGATTAATAACTCGGGTATCCTCACGGATAGGTTGGGCTTTCTTTAGTTTACATTGTTTTATTAACTCTTGATATTTATTAAGATCATCATCAGAAAAAGAAAGCAAGTCATACTCGAAATCAAAAATTTCATTCATGAAAGAAGGAGTAACAAACTCGACATACACAGACTCTGGACTTTCCTTAAGAGGGAAGGCCAACACGTAATGGTAAATGGGAGACTCAACAACAGACTCGACTACAGATTCAATGACTAACTTGGTGCTTTTATCAATGGTATTCAGGCTGGTTGACTCAGTAGTATGAGTAAACTTGAATTTCTCCCTAATGCTTGTCCAGTTCAGGAGTGGGTCAATGGCTTGATGGATGAGAAAATGAGGCAGAGGGCCTTCCTCTTCTCCTATAAAGGTTTCTGCTATCTCTTCAGTGGTGTTGACATTGTTCTCTCTGAAGCCAAACTTTTTGAGGGATGAGGAGCGAAAGAGACTGCTCAATCTCCTTTCTATGAAGACTAACTTTTAAAGCCTATTGATTGAAGCCATCCCTTCTCCTCGATCACATCTCTGACCACCGTCGCAGACCTTTCCATTACAGTTGATTCAGGCACAGTATATGTAGACACTCATTCTTTGTGCCCTTCTTTGTTTTGCATACATGCTTCTTCCTCTAAAGGGTCTAGGCTTGAGCTTATGTAGTTCCTAAGCTTGTGGTTCTTGCAGAAATGAATAGACGTGGCTCTTTAGATCAGTGGGAAGCTATAAACTCTAGATGAGTCTTATCTTCTTTTCCCACTCTTTTCATGAGGACTTGGGAACTAGGTGACTCCTTTGATCGGATCAATGCTATAGGATTGCTAGAGGAAGCCCCATTCTCAATCAAGGTAATTTCTGCTATCCCAATGATGTAGTTGTTCTGATTACTTTCCTTGGTTTGCTGTTGTTCTACCTCATGAGTTACCCAGTCGAACTCATCTTGAAAGAAAACCTCGAATCCTGGTTACATCTTTGCGATGATTTCATCAAACCATGGCTCAACATTACTACAAAAGGGAAAATCTTCTCCTTCCCTCACAAAATACCCATTGAGAGTGGGGTAGTAAGAGGTGGATATTTTCCTGGTAATTCTTAGTATCTTCTGCCCCTTGCTGACATTGTTGCTTCTTGATCCGGGGGCTTGAGTGTACCCTAGACCACTTCTTCGTTTGCTCACTACCAAAATAGGTAGCCTTGAAACACCTTGATGATACTTCCCTAGTCCCATTCTAGGAAAGTATTGCATGTTCTTCATCATTTGACTCACTAACGGGCTCCGGATAGCTTCGTAGTCAGTTGGGATTTTTTCTTCTGGTGCTTCCTTGGTGAGGGCCATGCAAGTTTCTTCTATCTGAAAACCACTATGTCGGACATCATGGTCTTGTTCTTCCCCCTTTTCAATGTTGGCTAAAGTATTAACCATTTTGGAATCTCTGGCTATTGTAATCACTTTCCCCTCGTGAATGAACTTCATCTTCTGATGGAGATTGGAAGCTACAACTCTTGTATGATGCAACCATGGTCTTCCCAAGAGCATGTTGAAAGACACTGGTATGTCAATGACTTGGAAATCAATGTCAAACTTCACTGGGCCAATTATTATAGCGAGGGTGAGGATTCCAAGAACTTCTCTTTTGGTGTTGTCATATACTCGTAGTGCCTGATTTGATGGTCTCATTTCTTCTATATTAACACCAATACTTTTGGCCAACCTCAAAGGTAGAACATTCAAAGCTGACCCATTATTAATGAGGACTTGGGGAATGACCTTATCAAGGCACTCCACTGTGATGTGCAAAGCCCTATTATGCTGGGCTCCTTTGGGGATTCAAAGTCTGAGAAAATTAATGACTGCACTACATATGTTACCCCTACTATTTATGAGAGATGTGTTGGATCTATTTTGATCGGCACTTGCACATTGGTGAGAGAATTTAAAACTGCTTCTCGGTGCAAAGGGGAGGCCATCAATAATCCTCAAATTGAGATGTTGGCGTGGGCCTTCTTCAGCTGAACCACGACTGGGTTCTCTGGTTCTTTCTTTAGGCCACTTGTTCCAGCCTCACTGGTCTACGATTATTCCAGGGCCTTGCCCGTGTAGTCTCTTCCGCTTTAAGTTTCCATTATACTGACAGGTTTCTTTACAATAATCTTTGTGGGTTAGCGATCCTCATCATCACTGTCTGTTATGGTAATTATCCCTACCATCGGATCATCTTCTTCTTCAGATTCTCCTTCCCTACTTGGGGTGGGAAGTCAAAGTCCTCTATAGATATCAAAAGCCCTAGGTCACACTTTCTTGATTGCATTGGAAAGGCATTTGACTCCCATATCTATCATTCCTACAAATGTGTCATGTCCTCCTACTTTTTCAAGGTTTCTAATCTACTCGGTGTAGTAGTGTTCACTGATGGCCACGTCACCTAACATTTGGCTGATTTGATCAACCTCGAGTTTTATCTCAACCAAATGCTCAAAGACACTATTCATGTGCTCTGCTATAGGGTTTACTTCACCCTCAAAAGTGATCTCATAGCCTTTGCTATCCTCTGAATCTAATGCTGGCTCCTCCCCTTCCATGTGGAACATGAGTGCTAATTGGATAGCATCCATGGGGTCAATCATCATGTCATCTTCATTGATTGCATACACAATATCCTCCAAGATATCTGGGTGAATGATACCTAGATTCATCATCTTCATTATTATACCAAGGTCCTTGGTAATCACTGTCATCCAAGTCCTAGTTCTCATCCTCACTTTGGGAATCGGAGTTATCATCATCATCCCGATACTTACTCTCTTTCTCATTATTATCTTCACTGTCCTCTTCTTCACTGATTTCCCCCTCACTTGGTTCTTCATCAGATTCCTCATGACCCTCGAATTCTCCTACATCCAAACGTTCGTAGTATTCAGAACATATGGATCAAAAGATCTCCATAGGGCTAGACTTAACCTCACTGGCTCGGAGCCTAATTAGACCAGATGCATCATCTTCTGTGTTACTCCCTATATGGATTAGGGAGGTATGCTCTTTGATTTGCTCCCCTATTGGCAATGCCATTACTTCCCTTTGAAGGTCATCTATAACTTCTTCAATTGTCTCTGTATTATCCGACTGAGGTGTGGTTGTTTGAATCAGAGAAGTGGGATCAACATCTTGACTTTCTCCTAAGACATCCACCGAACCTGTTGATGAGGTTATCTTTGGAGAATCTGGTAATGCTAGAATATCCTTCCACCTGTATCCACCCATCCATCCTTCTTTTGGGTTATCCACCTATCCTTGAGATTGGGAATGGTATGAAGATGATGAGGGTGATGAGGGTTATGAGGCAGGGTGATATGAGGGTGATGTGATGTAGGAGATAGGGTATTGTGATGAAGATAGGGGGTGGCAAGATGATGATGAGGTTCCTTCTCCTTGATGGTGGGGTGAAGGATGATGGTATGGTGGAGGTTGATGGTATGGCGGAGTCTGATGGTATGGTATAGGTGGGTAGTATGGCGGAGTTTGATGGTATAGTACGGTGGATTCTTCTATTCACACTAAAGGAGGAATGGCGGATGCTTGATCTTCTGATTCTTCTTCTGATGACTCTTCTCTTTTGGGAGCCTTTATGCCCTTGGCCCTTTGACTCATGACTTTCCCATGGGCACAGGCATTCATGTGATTCTTCTAAGCTCTGGGTGTGATGAGTTGAGTGGGATCATTCTCTGTTACTTCTTCGTCTAGGTGCTCACATGACTATCATGAGGAATTCCAAAATCATAGAATATGGGACGACCAAAGTGACTATCTGCATAGTATATATGGATAGCCCTTCGAAAAGAGCCCCGCATTCCTCTCGACAAGCCTCCTTAACAAAGTTGATGATATGCCTTACTATATTCGGATGAAGGGACAACCTTTGTACAAGTAGAAACTTCTCTTTCCACTCATTATGCCTCTCAACATGCTTAACTTTGACTTCAATAGTCCTGCTATCTACCAAATCTTAGATTGCATGTAGAAGACCTATACATCTTTTAGTGGTGTGCCCCTTCTAAGTGTGGTAAGCACAATATTCATGGTCCCTATACCATGCTGGGGGAGGGTTGCTGATTACTCTTGGAGCTACTATCCCTAGCAATCCCTGTTTCTTTAGCTACTCATACACCACAGTCACGAGCATTCCCAAATCAGTAAACTGTCTCCTTGGGCAAGGGGCCTTCTGAGCAGGAGCATCTGCTTGTATCACAAAAGGTTGTGAAGAAGTGATGGGTGATACTGATTGTTGGATTGCACCCACTACATTGGTTTCGGGACCCTTTCCTCATCCAACTCTGGTGTTCTTTCCCACATCTTGGGAGGATCCTTGATATTGGGCATCCCTTAGGATTTTGTTTTCCACACGTGTGCCAGTGGCTATTAAGGCATCAAAATTCTGCAAATGTTGGCAGTAGAGAACATCATAACAAGGCTTAGACAAGTTTTCAATCAACATTTCTACTTGCTCTGCCTCAAAAGGTCGGTCTGCCATCTTGGTGGCCTTATCTCCGAACCCCATTAGGAAGGCGGTGAATCCTTCTTTGGGCTGCTGCCTCAACGTCTCAAGCTCGTGATGCTTCACATCCACTTCGGTGTTGTATGAGTACTACTTGGTGAAGGTTTTTACCACTGTTATCTAATTTTAGGTTCAGGAAGACTCCAACTATGTGAGCCATCTCAGTGCCGGTCCTGATAAGGTTAACATGAAGGCCTGTCCCATCTGGTTGTCCGCAAGTTGCCATGATTTGGCAATGTTGAGAAAAACTTTGAGATGAGCCTTGGGGTCCCTTGGCCCATCAAATCTGTCGGTCTACAATTTGAACTTCTCGGGAATCCTTGCCCCGGAGAAGAAACTCATATCATCGGAATCCACCACTTGACATTCCAATACTTTTCCAATTGCTCTCTGAGTTTTCTTTCTTTCTTTGTCTCTGGAGGTCCTATTTGGACATTTGCCATAAATTCTTCTTCCACAACTTCAATCACCACTCTGGACGAAGGGACCTAGGAATAGGTTCCTCGTTGACCATTTAGACAGGTAGGTGAAACTCTTTGTTGATCGATTGGTCTGACTTGTTCTGGTTCTCCTAAGTCAACTTGAGAAAAATTCCCACGATAACCCGTGGGTCCCTTCTATTCTAATTCTCCTATAGCCTATGTTGGTTTATCCTTGGGATCAGTCCTGGGAAGGTTTCGAATCATGTGCAATATCTGGCCCAATCCACTCTTGACCTTAGCCATTTCTATCTGCAAGGTCTCTATGGGGTGAACCCATGCTTGCTCGGGTGATTTAGGGTTGTGTGGGTCCGTGTGAACTGGGCTGTAATCACTTGGTAGTAGACAGTCTCGGAGAGACGATGGAGGCTACAGTAGACTTAAGCGAGTCAATTGGTTACCCTGAAGTGTCCAAACTGATCGTGGAGAATACTTAAGGTGTGGAATTGTGCCTGAACCAAAAGTGGCTTATTTTTGGATTCTTGTATTCCCAACCCTTTGTTCATTCATCCACTCAATTATCAACCAATGATTCAACCAAAGTTAGCCCACTTAATGATAGGGAGTGGATAGGGATTGATACCCCTAGTCCACTCAATGTTATAGGGAGGAGATACACACAAATGGCTTGACTAGAACATTCCTATAAGACATTCTTGGCTAATAAAGTCATGCTTTCCTTGATCTTATCCCACTGGGTGACCTTCCTCCTAGTTTCCTTGGGTCTTTTAAATAATTGGTATTTTACGAGACTTAGATGGGAATCACCCTGGAGTCACATATACCAAATCATCTGTATCTCATTTCTAAGGAGGAAAGACACCTTTTATCTGAAACCCACTTAGGAGAAAATTTCTTCATGACTAGAATGCATTATTGGAAGATTTCTTTTCAAGATCTCTAACAAATTCTACAGATTAGCTTGTGGCGTTCCTAGTGTTCTCCAACTATTTCCTACATGATGCGAGTATGCAGTGGATGCAATAGGACCGACAAGGCTTCCTTGACAGGATCTATATACGCAAGGTACGTGATCCTTTTGATATACCCAGAGGTACGAGATCAAGGGGGTGACTTCCTTGCCCATTACTCGTGACTACACCTGAGGTTAAGCAACTGGCCATGGGATAGTGGAACCATGAGTGATGTGTGTGTAAAAATGTAATGTGGGAATATCATTATTCGATCTCAGAATGTTATAAAGTGCGCGGACCTCCCTGAGGGTGTTGGTACAATTGTGAACATCCTCTTCGTTTAACAATACCCCACACCCTTGTACAGGATGCGGCTACCATTTGCTCTCAAAGTACACTCCATGACATGCACTGACCTCCCTGAGGGTGTGGGCATGACAGGGAGTCCCTCACCAAATGATTTCACTTCGAGCACAATGCATGATGCGGTTAGTGAATACAATTGCAAACATGGGGTTGGCTAAACATGTTTTCAAATAGATGTGGTGGAAAGTGTTCTTGCATTTAATGGTAGCATCTAGTATCAAAAGTTTGATAGATTCCCTAGCAGAGTCGCCACTGTGAGGGTAGAAGCCGGAGATTCTCTTCCCTTGGGGGGAAAAAGACTTGCATTCAGCCCTCTCTCCTCTCTTTCTCTTTCTTAGGGAGGGGTGCACCCATGGGCCTCGCACCATGATACCACCGCTTGGAGATACGTGGGGGCCTATTTCGTAGGAGTGTAAAAGTTATCATTGAGACGGGGATTTAATGATGGTCCAATACGGGGAATTGGGATTACGTAAAAGGGTTTAGAGTCACCACCGAGGATTATGGGCATAGGACCCAGGGGTGGCCCCAATTCTTAAGAAAAGGGCCCAGAAGTTAGTCTGGTCCAAAGATTTAGGGTATATAACAGGTTGTAGAGTTGGGAAGGTGTTAGGCACCCAATCTACCCAGTTCAACCGGTCTTCCTACTAGATGCTTGAGAACGAACATTTTCCATAATTATTCCTATTCTGCATGCATGGGTAGGTTATCACACATATATACATTAACTAAATTTAAATAATTATGTACACTAAAACAAGGTACATATAAAATCTACATTATGGTAATTTTTGGGTGAGAAATTATACCCGAGCTTGACCCTTGTTTCGGGTTTAGAGGGGTGGAGCCCCGATTAGTGCCGGCACAAACTTTCTTGTGAATTCTCCTGGCTCAGGGGAAGTTAGTCTTAACCTCCAACTTCCATTTTCAAGAGATGTTGACTGTGGTAATATTCGCATAGAGTTCTGATTAGGAACAACTACTTTTTAGCTTAGACTGAGATATCAATTCGGCAGAGCTTCCACTAGAAATGGGCTACTTCCGGATTTTGGCTGAGGTGGCACTCCGAAAGAGCTTCTACTAGGGATAGACTATAAGAGAGCTAGGTTGAGGTGGCACACTGGCAGAGCTTCCACTGGGGATAGGCTATGGGAGGGCTAGGGTGAGGTGGCACTCCGGCAGAGCTTTCGCTGGGGACAGGCTATGGGAAGGCTAAGCTGAGGTGGCACTTCCGTAGAGCTTCCACTGGGGATAGGCTGAAACTTAAATGATTGAGGAACTTCAAAGGCCCAAAGAACACTTTGAAGATCCAAAGATCGGTTCGAAGGCTTGAAGAAACTCAAGGGGGGACTAAGGCAAAGATTCTCCTACACAAAATGCTCACTCAAAAAAAAAAACCACATGATTGAAGAACTTTAAAGCTCCAAAGAACACTTCGGATCTTATGAAGATCTCTTCGAAGACTTGAAGAACCTCAAGAGGGGGTATTTATAGATTTCTTAGACCAATGGGGAGGAAAGAGGGATTTCCTTGGCCAATGAGGTTAAAAAGTGATTTTTCTAAACCAATGGGGTAACAAAATGAATTTTTGGACCAATGGGGTGAAGAGTGAATTTCTTCGGCCAATGAGTTGTAGCGATTCTTTTTTGGGCCAATGAGATGAAAAGATACATTTTTGGGCTAATGGGAGGTTACGGTGTAGGGTACACTAGCTGGGTAGTGTAGAGTGCACAAATGGGTGAAGGGAGAATCTCTTCATAACTCATGTCATCGAAGTGAAGATTCCTACTATCGGTAGAAGCAACGGGGCTAGGCAAAGGTGTGCAAGGCAGGGAGGGGCACGCGAGATAGGGAGCGCACGGAGCAGGCAGAGGCCACGAGTGAGGTAGACTGAGGCCGCATGTGAGATAGGCAGGGGGTGCTTGCGAAGTTGACAGGGGCACACGCAAGCACCCATGTGAGACCAACCATAGAACAGTAAGCTATCTTGACCATCGGAAACAAGCCACCAAAAGTAGCCTGAGCCTGAATCCGATGCCTATTTTTAGTGGGTTGACAGGCTGCTATTGGGGTTCGATGCCCATGGTTTCCGTGTCACACCCCGTTCTCACTGAACCGGGCCAGTGACCGGGTTAACACCGGTTAACCCAAACCTGCCAGGATCATCTGATACTGTATTCCACCACAGCATACACACAACTAATATAAGCTTATCAGATCAGCGGAAGACTAGGTTTACCTTTGAATGCTCCCATAATACTTGATACCCGAATTATGATACAATAGTTATATACATGTGGGCCCGAAGGCATGATATTTACAAAATAAAAGTACAATTCACATATCAAGTACATAAAGGAAACCATCAAAATATTCAGAGTACACAGCTCGGCTCGGTATCAAAGGCTAGAGCTCAGCTCGGCATCAAGGGCTCGACATCACATGGTGGAGCTCAACTCGGCCTCAAAACTGCGGTCCCGCAGCACAACTCTCGCACGAGCAGTCAGTGCCGTGCTCTAACTCCTCAGGAGCCCACCAGTCCTCTTCAGGGAACTCGACTGTGGGACCCACCCCGTGCTCGACAGATGTATGACCTGCAAAATCATCTAAAAAGGGGGTACCCGTGGGATGAGCTCACTAGCTCAGTAAGTGGTAAAATGGACCACACAACAGTCCACACATCAAAACACAATCATATGCACTACATGCCATGCAATACATTTTAAATCACATCCACCTAAGCAACATTACTAAGTCTTTGGTTTAGTTCTACTACAGCCACAGTGCGCATATACCCCAGGTACGAGCCGTGAACTCCATCCCACGATACGCCCATAGGGCTGTCAGAGAAGGCCCACCGTGAGTACTCGGAAAAGTAAAAATAATGTTGTCCACCGGCTCTCAACAGAAAAGTAAATGACTGAAATTAAAGGTGCTGACTCCAGCAATTTAAAAGCAGTACGATTGGCCCTCTTGAATGTACCACCGGGGTTACCGACTGTCCTATTGACCCGCCGGGCGTTATGTCTAACGGCTACGGTGACCCGACAACCGCGGCCACTACTTCCCCCCAAATGGTAACCCAACACCTTAACCCCTGTTGGGAACGGTCGTAGCACGGGAAGGTGAAATCCTAAACCGCATGCTCCTATATGACAATAGTACGATTGCATAGTGCCTCCGCGTCCCATACCACGGGCCACCAATGCACTCGTTTCCAAGCCGACTACGGCATCTAGTCTATCAATGCATTATGCACCAGGATGTCAACATGCGTCACATAAGCATCTCATCACTTGGCATTTAGAAAGTAAACATAGCACACATGCATAACAATGTGAGGATGACTAATTTACATAGCATATTCATGATGGCATGACTAGACTAGATACATTTAAATGAATGCCAAACAATGCCTTGAAATAAGGCCAAACGTCCTCTCCCCACTTACTTGTAGTGTACAAGGATTCCCGTTCGGTACGGGTGAGATCCGGTGCGAGAAGCGTAGGATTTGGTGAACCTAACATAAGTGAGTGGGGTTAGTATTTCACCATTTTAGGATCAAAATTAACGAGATCCGATGACAAAATCATGTTTAGATCGTTAAAAGAAGGTTGCACATCCGATTTGGGTCCAATCGGACGTAAGAATCACATTCGGGGCCTCATAGGTGGGTTAGACAGGTGGGCTGTCTGGCCCACCGGTTTGGACCGGCGGGCAGGTTGGCCCGCTGGTCTGGCCCGTCGATTGGGCCAGGGGGCCCTAGTAAGATCGGCGGGCAGGGTGGCCCGCCGGTTTGCCCGTCGGTTGTGCCCGAAGGCCCTGCCCTCTCAGGTGGGTGCTCACAGGCGGGCCAGATGGCCCACCGGTCCTACCCACCGGTCTAGGTGGGAAAACTGTTGTTTCTTTCCAACTTCCTCCATTCTTTGGGGATTCAAATGGGGCTTTTCCTAACCCATTCTTCACACTTTCAATGTCTTATAGGATGGTTCTAACCTGGATCTAGGTTAGATTCAAGTGATGGGAAACCATCTTACCTTCTTTGCTCAAGAACACCTTCAAACCCTCAAAATCACTTCAAACCCACAGTGCTTCTCCAACCTTGTCAATACCTCTTCAAATCCTTCAAGATCAACACATAAATCATCTATTAAACCTTAGATTCATCATTTCAAAGGGGATTTACAAGATCTCAAGAAACCCTACTCAAATCAAGGGTTTATGCTTGGGTATGGTGAATGTTCAAGGAACCCAACTTTGCTTACCTCTAAATGTAGATCTAGTGTTGAAGATCACTCTTTCGGTGCCGGAATGGGAAGATCAAGCTTCGGCGCCACTGAAATCCTTCTCTTCTTCCTCTTCCTTCTCTTCCCTTCTTCTTCCCTTTCTTTTCTCTCTCCTCTTAACTGTCCTCACCAACGTACGAGTGTCATAAATGAAAAGAAAAGAAAATCAAAAATGCTATATATATACTTCCTAAATAACTAAATAGTTCACATGGATGGGTCACTCAGGTGGGTGGGTGCGCCCACCTGTCCGCCCACCTGAGGGCCAAAGCTTGGGATTTTGACAGAGTTCGGGCCTCGGCGTGAACCTCCCCCCTGGCATACGATGTAGTATACTTATATACCTTAATATACAGCTACAATACCTGCTTTATCCGTACATGGCCTTATGGTAGGTGTATGTACACGGCTTGGGTACTCCCGTCTCTTCTGGCACTGGCTCGGACTTGTCGGGCCAGCCGGTGTTTAAGGTCAGCCTTGCCATCATAGTCCATGAGGAGCCCCCTCTAACTCTCTCCGGTTTAGGTCCTGCATAGTTAAACCGGGTCAACCGTGAAATCAGACCGGGTTTAAGAAGTAGGGTATTACATTATCCCCCCCTTCTGAAAAATTTCATCCTCGAAATTGCGTACCTGGTTGACCAGAAAGATGAGGGTACTTAGCTTGCATTTCATCCTCTTTCTCCCAAGACGCTTCTTCAAGTGAATGATTAGCCCATCACACCTTTACATAGGAAATGGAGCGGTTGCGAAGGGTTTTCTCATTTCGGTCCAAAATTTCAGCTGGCTGCTCTATATAGGTCATGTCAGCTTCAAGGTATTCTGGCTCCATGGGTAATACATGAGAGGGGTCATGAACGTATCGCTTCAGCAGGGATACATGGAATACATTATGAACATCCCCAAGTGAAGGTGGCAGAGCAAGCATGTAGGCTACTGAGCCAACCCGGGCTAAGATCTCAAACGGTTCAATGTATCTTGGGCTCAATTTCCCCTTTCTGTGAAACCTTTGCAACCCTTTAGTAGGAGAGATCTTGAGAAATACCTTTTCTCCTGGCTGAAATTCAATGTCTTTTCTACGGGTGTCCGCATAGCTCTTTTGACGGGACTGAGCTGCTTTAATCCGTTCTCGAATAACGTCGACTTTGTCACAAGTCAACTGTATCATCTCAGGTCCTAACATTCGACGTTCACCTACCTCATCCCAATACAAAGGAGTTCTACACTTCCTGCCATATAATGCTTCATACGGAGCCATCCCAATTGTAGCTTGGTAACTGTTGTTATAGGAAAACTCTATAAGAGGTATATATTCTTCCCAACTGCCACTCATCTCCATTGTACATGCCCTGAGCATGTCCTCTAATATCTGTATGGTTCACTCCGATTGACCATCAGTCTGTGGGTGGAACGCCGTACTCAAATTCAGCTGTGATCCCAAGGCACGCTGTAAGCTTTTCCAAAATCTGGAAGTGAACCTTGGATCCCTATCTGAAACAATGCTCACTGGCACTCCATGTAAGCGCATTATGTTGTCCATGTAAAGTTGTGCTAGTTTGGCCATGGAGAACTTGGTCTTGATGGGAATGAAATAAGCAGTCTTGGTAAGCCGATCAACGATCACCCATATCGCGTCCATTTCCTTAGGTGTACATGGTAGTCCGGTGACGAAGTCCATTGTAATCCTCTCCCACTTCCATTCTGGTACTAGGAGTGGCTGAAGAGTACCATAAGGTCGATGCCTCACAGCTTTTACTTTCTGGCATGTGAGACAAGTCGCCACATACAGAGCTATTGTGACTTTCATGCTTGGCCACCAGTAAATTTGTTTAAGGTCTTTGTACTTCCTGGGTGGAGTGAGTACTCGGAGCTATGTGCTTCTCGCACTATCTTATCTTGTATATCCAAATCATCGGGTACACACAGTCTGCCTCGAAACATCAATGCCCCATCACTGGCTAGAACAAAATCTGGGTCATTCATTATTTGATCTTGAACCTTAACTCTAATCCGTTGCAATTCAGGATCCAAAGGTTGTTTCATTATTACCTCTTGCCTAATAGCCGGATGCACCTGTAGAGCCGTCAAGGATACAGTCAACCATTTAAGGTTTTCTGGTTGACGTTCCAATTCTAAAGTTGCTCCTTCATACAAGAGGGCCTCATCCATTAGCATCGCCTCTTGCACGAGTAGTAGGCTGACTGCTAAGCATGAGAGTGACACAGTCTGTGCCTTCTGACTCAATGCATCTGCCACTACATTTGCCTTACCGGGATGATACTGAATGTCGCAGTCATAATCCTTCATGAGCTCAAGCCATCTCCTCTGTCTCATGTTCAGATCATTCTGGATGAAGAAGTACTTCAGACTTTTGTGATCACTGTATATCTCACACTTCTCCCCATACAAATAATGTCGCCAAATCTTAAGGGCAAAAATGACTGCGGCTAGTTCTAAGTCATGAGTGGGGTAGTTCTTCTCATACTCCTTTAGTTGTCGGGATGCATACGCTATTACCTTACCCCGTTGCATGAGAACACAATCCAAACCAACTTTGGAAGCATCAGTGTAGACTGTCATTCCACCTATGCCTTCAGGGATGGTCAACACAGGGGCCGACACCAACCTCTTCTTCAATTCCTGGAAACTCTTCTCACATTCCTCTGCCCAGTCGAATTTCACACCCTTTTTGGTTAATTTAGTCATTGGTGCTGAGATTCGGGCGAAATTCTCGATGAAACGCCGGTAGTATCCAGCCAAACCCAAGAAGCTTCTAATTTCAGTGACATTCTTGGGGCTTTCCCATTCCACTACTGCTTTCACCTTATCAGGATCTACTTCGATTCCGGCCTTAGACACTACGTGCCCCAGGAACCCAACTTGTTCAAGCCAGAATTCACACTTGCTGTACTTGGCAAACAACTGTTGTTCTCTCAACCTCTGTAACACCATTCTCAAGTGTTGAGTGTGCTCCTCTTTGGACTTGGAGTAGATCAAGATGTCGTCAATAAAAATAATTACCCATTTATCGAGTACATCCTGAAATACTCGATTCATTAGATCCATGAATGCTGTCGGTGCATTGGTTAACGTGAAAGATAACACCAGGAACTCATAGTGACCATACTGAGTCCTAAATGCTGTCTTGGGTATGTCGCTGCTCTTTATCTTGAGCTGATAATAGCCGGACCGAAGGTCTATCTTTGAAAATACTCTGGCTCCCTGCAACTGGTCAAACAGATCATCAATGCGTGGCAATGGATACCGGTTCTTAATGGTTAGCTTATTTAATTCCCGGTAATCGATGCACATACGTAAGCTGCCATCTTTCTTCTTGACAAACAACACTGGGGCACCCCAAGGTGAAACACTTGGGCGAATAAACCCCTTTTCCAATAATTCCTACAACTGCATCTGCAACTCCTTCAATTCAGCTGGTGCCATCCTGTATGGAGCCTTAGATACTAGAGCTGCTCCAGGAGTCAAATCAATTGGCAAACTCCAACTCTCTATCAGGTGGTAAATGCATCAGATCATCTCAGAAAACGTCGGGAAACTCTTTCACCACCTTTACCTCTTCTAGAGGTGTAATCCTTGCATCAACATCAAGTACCGATGCTAAGTAACCCTGACATCCATTTTCTAGCAATTTTACCGCTTGAAGAGCAGAGACAAGGACCTTCCTCACCCGTTTCATTTTATCTGCTCGGTATATCAATTCTTTCCCTTCGTCATCTGTCACCCTAATCAGCTTTTCAGCACACATCACATTAGCTCGATGAGCCGACAACCAATCCATACCTAGTATAACATCAAAATTCTGCATATTGAACCTAATGAGTTGTGCCTCAAAATTCTTTCCACTAATTTCCACTGGGCACGACCCATATACTTCCTTCAACCGTGTAACTTTACCAGTAGGCATACTAACAATCATTCCGTGATCTAGGATCCTGGGTGGCATCCCAAGTTTCTCTGTAAATCTCTTAGATGCGAATGAATGAGTAGCTCCTGAATCGAATAAAACATAGGTTGGTATGCCTGATATGGGTAGGATACCTAGTGTAACAATGCATATAATTTCAGCAGGTCATCAATATTAATCATAATGAATTTCTTAATTTAAAATGTACCTGCTACTACTTCTGTACTAGCCTCAGCTTCCTCAGTTGATAGAGCATACATCCTTCCCTGCGGTTGATTCCCCCGAGCTAAGGGAGGTCGGTATGCAGAGGGCTGACTGGAGGGAAAGGCTGGTCTGACCCGACAATCTTTTGCATAATGCCCATATGTATGGCAGTTGAAGCAACGAATTTGAGATGTCAGGACTGGGGCGGGGCCCCTCTGCACTTGACCTGTTGCAGATGGAGGTCGAGGTGGCCTTGGAGCTGTAGGTGCCGCAATAGTGTTCGACGAAAAGCTGTGGAGCCCAAACCACCAGCTAGTCTAGGAGCGGTAGCCAGATGGCCTATAGGGCTGCCTATACATAGGCCCAGAACTGTACGATCTGCGGTATGCCTTGGAGTAGTTCCCCATATCCGGAAATGGGTTTGTTCTCTTCCTTAGTCCAGGGGTGAGGGATTGTTCTCCCCTTTGCTTATCCTCCATGGTCTTGGCCTTCTGCACAATCTGGCCATAGTCAGTCAAATCCAAGACCTCAAGTACAGACCCAATGGATGCTTTTAGGCCTTTTAGGAATCTTGCGGCCTTCTCTTCAGCTGTCCTCATATGCCTTGGGGCAAAATGGAACAAACTCTCAAATTGTTGTTGGTACTCAAGGACAGTCTTACCTCCTTGAGTTAAAGCCATAAACTCAGTCTCCTTGCGGTCTCTAATGTTGCGCGGATAATGGTTATCCAAGAACAACTCCTTAAACTGTTCCCAAGTGGGTTCTGGATGGGCAGCCAGCAATATGGGCTTGGAGGCTTGCCACCAAGAATTTGCCTCCTTCTTGAGTTGCAACCCAGCACAAATGAGTTTTTGTGCGTCTGTGCACTCAAGCACCTCAAATATTTTCTCTAGTTCTTGGATCCATTGGTCCGGTTCCAGAGGATCACTCCCCACCTTAGAGAATACAGGTGGTAAGTTCCTCTTGAATGACTCCACTACCTTTGACGTATTGTTCCTCGGCGGGAAGTTAGGAGCATAAGCCGGATAGTAAGAGTATGGAGGAGGCACTCCATACTGAGGAATACCAAATGGTGGAATTGGAGGTGTACCCCCCACTTGTGGTCCCGTTCCCGACCCTACAGGCGAGTCCTGTGGAGTGAGTACCCGGGGAGGATGACCCGATTGAGAAAAATCCAATTGTTGCTGAATAGCAGTCATAAATGCTTGCTGTTGCTGAAAAGCCTGTTGTGACTGCTGAATTATGGTAGCAACATCTCCTGGAGTAATGATCGGTGGAGGGTCCGGGAGTGTAGTCATAGGTGGGTCCCCATGTGCCCCACCCTGACCAAGGGTCTCTGGAGGTAGTGGAGGTGAGGTTTGCCCCACAGAGCGGGACCGCCTGGGATTCAGTGTTCGACCGACCGGACGAGGACCCCGTGAGGTACCTCAGGCATTTCTACCGGATCTAGTACGTACCATCGTATCCCTATACCTGGAACATATCACACACCATATTGGTTAAACACCGTAGAATTGATTTCGGCACACAATTATATGCCATCACATAAGGTATTATAGTGTATGATAGTCTGCAATTTACCGCAACTTAATTCCAAGATACAGGGCCAATGCCCCAACAAATATTTCAATGGTCCCACTTGACCATAACACATTAACATAGGAATAATAATAATAATAATAATAATAATCAATATAAACATGTTAATAATATAAAAAAAAGATTTCAAAATTTCCCAAGTTTACACAACCGGTGGGCGGCATCGGCGGGTAGGGGCCCATCGGTCAGGCCAGCCGGTCCCAGAACCCCAAACCGGTGCGTGACACTGGCGGGCAGGGGGCCCGCCGGTCCTGGCCGAGTAAAATCATGAACAGGCCCTACAGGCCCTGTTCTGTCTTACTTCCTTCTCTTCCTCTTTCTCTCTCTCCCTCTCTTCCTTGGGCGATCTTGGAGGTCTCCTCGGTGCTTCCACTCACGGTTCCACTCATCAACTCGGCGCTTTTGAGAAGATTCAACTCTCCCACTTCCAAGTAAGTCTCTTCTTCACCTTTCTTAGAATTTCCTCTTGGGGGGTAAAAATGCATGTGTAGACTTTAATCTAGGCTTTCTTTCCACATTTCTTTCCATAGAATAGCATTTCCATGTGATTGTGATGTTTCTTTTGTGATCATTCCTAGTTTATTAGGATGTATCTTCTCATTTGGACAAAAAACCCCAAACCGTGCCCTAGTTTTCCCAATTTGGGGATTTCTTCAATTCTCGCTCCTTTTCTCCAATTGATGATTCCTTTGTGATGCATTACACTTGATTTGTGCTTAACATGCTATAGATTTCATGAAATGTCCATTATGCTTGGAATCCCCATTTCTTCCCATGAAAACCCCTATTTTGTGTTGGATTTCTTTGATTTTTCTTTACATACTTGGTATTTGTGAACCTCCATGGTCTATTAGAGTATGTTTTTGCATGTTCATGATCTCGCTACCATGGCATTTCCGTCTTAGACCTATAGTTTCAAGTTTTACTCCATTGTGAATGAATTTGCACATTGAAATTGAATCCTCTCATGTTACATATGCTCCTTGCTGTCATTTTGCTATTTTATCATGTCTCCGCTTTGTCACTTACCGTGCATCCTGTCCATAGGCTCCCTATCATTCCTAGCTTGTCGCCTTTTCCATTTTGCGAGAATTTGAGTTTTGGGGCTCCCCTTTACTACTGTCATTTTCCTTTCTTTACTCACCCTGCTTTCCTCTTTTCTTGCCAGGATGTCATCTCGCACCGGTAAGGGACCCTCTTCTTCTGGCGTTCGACGTAAGACTACCACTTCTAAGCGAAAGAGTGTGGAAACCAGCTCTTCAGCCCCCCGCACAGGGAGACCCAGACCTGCCCGGTCTGACCCTACAGACTATGATGAGGAGCTATTCCATAGTGCAGAGGCAGCAGCCAACTGGCCGATTTTCCTGAAGAGGTCGGTGATGATGGAGAAGACCGTGGTAGTCGATGACTTCCACAAGGCTCAGCTCCAGGAGAGGTTCTCAGCACTGGGCTGGGAGTCTATCCTCCACGTAGACCGTCCATGCTACGAGCAGCTAGTCCATCGGTTCTACTGCAACTTGGAGGTGTCTTATCCATACGGGGAGTTCACCATAGTCAGCTTGGTGAAGGGGGTCGACATCCAGCTGACCGTGGATACCTTGGCCAGCATCTTGGACATATCGGTAGCTGGGCACCGATACTACAGTCCTCCCAGGAGCAAGCCTCTGGGACCATTCATGAGCTTGGAGACACCGGACCTCATCTACAAGACCATCTGCCGTAGCAGCACCCGTCCGGAGTCCGAGACGTCCTTCTACCCCAAGGTTCGCTTATTTGCCCGTTTGGTCCAGTTCAACCTGCTCCCCAGAGGTGGTCATCGGAACCAGGTGGGTTTCATGGCGGCCTTCATCGCGTTCTGCATCTACATTGCCGCAGAGGGAGGTGCCGAGCACTTGTGCCTGCCCTATATCATCCTCAAGACGATGGAGCACCACACTTCCCACCCTGAGGATGGAGGATTCCCCTATGGCAGAATCCTCACTAGGATCTTCGAGTTCTTCGGGGTGGACCTGAGCGGCGAGGAGGGGAAGACTCCGGCTGATAGGTTCGACAGGAGTAACCTCCTGAGGATGGGTCTCCATACCCTCATGGATACACCTCCGAGAGCAGGAGCTCAGAGAGCTAGGGGTAGGAGGGCTGCCCCTATGGAGGATGTCCACATGGAGGAGTCCAGCGGGGAGGATGAGGACTATGTTCCTCAGGATGAGGAGGATGATTTGGTGGGTGGTGACATCCCTGAGGAGGTGCCTCAGGAGTCAAGAGGCCCCGATCCTAGTTCCTCCAGAGCTGCAGCCTCACCGCATAGAGCCCCACCACCTGGGAGTGGTGCATACGACTTCGAGGGCATGATGTCCACCATGCGGGCCTTGTAGGATGGCCAAGTTTAGCTACTGAGAAGGCTGGACGAGAGTGCCTCCAGGGAGGAACGCATCCTGGAGAGGCAGGCTACTTTGGAGAACTCCTTTCTCCAACTGGGCCAGGACTTGAGCACCACGGCCAATGCCATGTCAGTAGATTTTGGCCGACTACGGAGGGCAGTACGACTAGTGAACACGAGGTTCAACTACTACGACCACCGCCTCGACGTCAACTCTAGGCCTCCGACGAACATGGTGATCATTGATGACGACGACAATGATCAGTGAGGGCTTAGCTCGCCCACACCAGCTTTTATCTATTTTCCTTTTTTTTTTTGTGGACCTTGTTGTATATTTCATTTCTTCTCATTCCTTGTATTTGCACTGTAACTGGATTCATTTGTGGAATAATATATTTTAATAGCGATTTCTTTGTGGTGAATTCATATGTTGAATACTTGTGTAGTTTAGTTGTGGTGTATTTTGCTATTTTTTATCTTTGTCATATATGAATATATTGTTTATCAGGTGTTTGTGTGAAATTTTTGGAAATCCCATTTTACGCCGTTATGCTGCCGAAATTTCGTCAAACTAGTACTCTATAGGTTATAACATCAACTTATTACTTTTTATCTACACTCACGCATGCCATGAATGCAACATCTAAATGCAACCTTTTTTTTTTTATACTTCATTCTTTGGCTTTTACTCTTTAAAGCTTTTACATTAACCCAAGCCCATTTTCCTATTATAGATTCTACGGGATTCTATTGGTATGCTGTGAGTGGAGCAGAGCATCACGCTCTGATACCACCGTTTGTCACACCCCGTTCTCACTGAACCGGGCCAGTGACCGGGTTAACACTGGTTAACCCAAACCTGCCAGGATCATTTGATACTGTATTCCACCACAGCATACACACAACTAATATAAGCTCATCAGATCAGCGGAAGACTAGGTTTACCTGTGAATGCTCCCATAATACTTGATACCCGAATTATGATACAATAGTTATATACATGTGGGCCTGAAGGCATGATATTTACAAAATAAAAGTACAATTCACATATCAAGTACATAAAGGAAACCATCAAAATAATCAGAGTACACAGCTTGGCTCAGTATCAAAGGCTAGAGCTCAGCTCGGCATCAAGGGTTGAGCCCAGCTCGGCATCACATGGTAGAGCTCAGCTTGGCCTCAAAAGTGGAGCTAGCTCGGCCTCAGAACTGCGGTCCCGCAGCATAACTCTCGTACGAGCAGTCAGTGCAGTGCTCTAACTCCTCAGGGGCCCACCAGTCCTCTTCAGGGAACTCGACTGTAGGACCCACCCCGTGCTCGTCAGATGTATGACCTGTAAAATCATCTAAAAAGGGGGTACCCGTGGGATGAGCTCACTAGCTCAGTAAGTGGTAAGATGGACCACACAGCAGTCCACACATCAAAACACAATCATATGCACTACATGCCATGCAATACATTTTAAATCACATCCACCTAAGCAACATTACTAAGTCTTTGGTTTACTGCTACTACAGCCACAGTGCGCGTATACTCTGGGTACTAGCGGCGAACTCCATCCCGCGATACGCCCATAAGGCTGTCGGAGAAGGCCCACCGTGAGTACTCAAAAAAGTAAAAACAATGCCATCCACCGGCTCTCAACAGAAAAGTATATGACTGAAATTAAAGGTGCTGACTCCAGCTATTTAAAAGCAGTACGATTGGCCCTCTTAAATGTACCACCGGGGTTGCCGACTGTCCTAATGACCCGCCGGGCGTTATGTCTAACTGCCACAGTGACCCGACAACCACGACCAATGCTTCCCCCCAAATGGTAACCCAACACCTTAACCCCTGTTGGAAGGGTCATAGCACGGGATGGTAAAAATCCTAAACTGCATGCTCCTATATGACAATAGTACGATTGCATAGTGCCACCGCGTCCCATACCACGGGCCACCAATGCACTCGTTTCCAAGCTGACTACGGCATCTAGTCTATCAATGCATCATGCACAATGATGTCCACATTCAATCACATAAGCATCTCATCACTTGGCATTTAGAAAGTAAACATAGCACACATGCATAACAATGTGAGGATGACTAATCTACATAGCATATTCATGATGGCATGACTAGACTAGATACATTTAAATGAATGCCAAACAATGCCTTGAAACAAGGCCAAACGTCCTCTCCCCACTTACCTGTAGTGTACAAGGATTCCCGTTCGGTACGGGTGAGATCCGGTGCGAGAAGCGTAGGATTTGGTGAACCTAACATGATTGAGCGGGGTTAGTACTTCACCATTTTGGAATCAAAATTAACAAGATCCGATGACAAAATCATGTTTAGAAGGTTAAAAGAAGGTCGCACGTCCGATTTGGGTCTAATCGGACGTAAGAATCACATTCGGGGCCACACAGGTGGGTCAGACAGGTGGGCTGTCTGGCCCACCGGTCTGGCCCACTGGTTTGGACCGGCGGGCAGGTTGGCTAGCTGGTTGGCCCACCGGTCTGGCCCATCGGTTGGGCCAGGGGGCCTTGCTAAGACCGACGGACAGGGTGGCCCGCCGGTTAGCCCACCGATTGTGCCCAAAGGCCCTACCCTCTCAGGCGAGTGCTCATAGGCGGGCCAGATGGCCCACCGGTCCTACCCACCAGTCTTGGCGGGAAAACTACTGTTTCTTCCCAACTTCCTCCATTTTTTGGGGATTCAAATGGGGCTTTTCCCAACCCATTCTTCACACTTTCAAAGGCTTATAGGATGGTTCTAACCTAGATTTAGGTTAGATTCAAGTGATGGGAACCATCTTACCTTCTTTGCTCAAGAACACCTTCAAACCCTCAAAATCACTTCAAACCCACAATGCTTCTCCAACCTTGTCAATACCTCTTCGAATCCTTCAAGATCAACAAATAAATCATCTATTAAACCTTAGATTCATCATTTCAAAGGGGATTTACAAGATCTCAAGAAACCCTACTCGAATTAAGGGTTTATGCTTGGGTATGGTGAATGTTCAAGGAACCCAACTTTACTTACCTCTAAATGTAGATCTAGAGTTGAAGATCACTCTTCCGGCGCCGGAATGGGAAGATCAAGCTTCGGTGCCGCTGAAATCCTTCTCTTATTCCTCTACCTTCTCTTCCCTTCTTCTCCCCTTTCTTTTCTCTCTCCTCTTTACTATCCTCACCAACGTACGAGTGTCATAAATGAAAATAAAAGAAAATCATAAATGCTATATATATACTTCTTAAATAACTAAATAGTTCATATGGATGGGTCACTTAGGTGGGTGGGTACGCCCACTTGTCCGCCCACCTGAGGGCCAAAACTTGGGATTTTGACAGAGTTCGGGCCTCGGCGCGAACCCCACCCCTGGCATACGATGTAGTATACGTATATACCTTAATATACAGCTATAATACCTGCTTTATCCATACATGGCCTTATGGTAGGTGCATGTACACGGCTTGGGTACTCCCGTCTCTTCTGGCACTGGCTCGGACTTGTCGGCCCAGCCGGTGTTTAAGGTCACCCTTGCCATCATAGTCTTTAAGGAGCCCGCTCTAACTCTCTCCGGTTCAGGTTCTGCATAGTTAAACCGAGTCAACCATGTAATTAGACCGGGTTTAAGAAGTAGGGTATTACAGATAAGGCATACGTCCTTCCCTCGGGTTAGTTCCCCTGGGTCAATACAAGTCTATGACAAGGGGCAGATTTAGGGGTGCAGCTGATGGGTACTAGCAATCCTTGGCAAAATACCCGTATAAATAATAATTGTAGCATTGGTTATGTGATGCCTGAACCGGAGTGGGAGCTCTCTATACTATTCCTGGTACAACCGGAGGACGAGGGGGTCACGATGCCATAGGCACTATACTGGTGTTCAGGCGAAAAGACGTCGTGCCTCATCCACTATTAGGTTAGGAAGAATAACCCAATGGCATGTATGGCTATCTATAAGAGGGGCCATAATTTTATTACCCATGGTAGTTCTTGCTCAGGCCACCCAAATCGGCATATGGGTTCACCCTCTTCCACAATCCTAGTGTAAGGGATGGCTCTTCCTTTTGTTTATCCTCCATTGCCTTGGCTTTTTGCACAATCTGTGCATAATCGATTAAGTCCAATACCTCTAATACTGTACCAATAGATGTCTTCAACCCCTTCAGAAACTTCTAAGCTTTTTCCATGGCTGTCTTCATGTGGTGAGGAGAAAAATAGAACAAGCTTTCAAACTATTACTGATAATCTAAAATAGTTTTTCTTCCTTGAGTTAATGCCATAAACTCCGCCTACTTCCGGTCTCTGAAGCTTCGTGGATAGTAATTTGATAAGAAAAATTCCTTGAATTTCTCCCATATAGGTTCTGGGTGAGTTGCCATCAATATAGGCTTAGAAGCTTTCCACCAAGAATCAGCTTCATTTTTAAGTTGTAACCCTGCATAGATAAGCTTTTGTGCGTCTGTGCAGTCTACAATATCAAATATCTTCTCCAACTCTTGGATCCATTGATCCGGCTTCAATGGGTCACTACCCACCTTGGTGAAGGTGGGTGGCATTTATTTCTTAAAAGACTCCACCACCTTTTCCGTAGTGGTTGATGGTGGGTGATAAGGTGGATAAACCAGATAGTATCGGTAGGATAGAGGCATCATGAATGGAGGAGTTCCAAATGGTGGAATCAGTGGGGTACCTCCTGGTTGATCTTAAGGTGTAAACCCAGGCAGTATTCCTCCTGATTGTACTCCAACACCCAACCCCACGGGAGGGTCCTATGGAATAACCACTCTAGGAGGTCGACCCTATTGAGTAGGGTTCAGGTACTGTTGCATAGCAGCCATAAAGGTCTGTTGCTGTTGGAGCAACTACTACTGAAAGGCCTCTTACGACTATTGAATGAGTGTCGCAACATCACCTAAAGTGATGACAGGTGGGAGACCCAGAATCTCATTCATAGGTGGGTTACCCTGAACTTCTTCCGGTCCAAGGTCCACTTATGGTGGTGGATGTGAGGATTGCCCCATAGATCGAGGTCTACGGGGATTGCATGGTCGACCAATGGGTCGAGAACCCCAAGTGGTACCTCGAGCATTTCCACCGGATTTGGTGCATACTATGGTGTTCTATACTTGGATTATACCAAAATGTAAGCATTGATTAAGTGCCATAGCATTCATATATACACTCATAACCAATTGCATTTTATATCACAGGTTACATTGATGCACCACACCTCATTACCAAACACACCCACATTTAATTACCAATACATAGTTTGGTCTCACAAAGATGCCTAACTACGCGGCAAAACACTCCTATTGGCACCTAATTGGGGCCCTCTAAGCGTGAAATATGAAAAATTTCCAAACATAGAAAATCTGGGCCTTGAAACCCAAATCGGCAGGCTAAACAGACGGGCAAGGTCAGGCTGGGGCCCACCGGTCGCTAACAAGGCAACTTAAAATGGGTTTTTAAAACCCCTATTCTTTTATTTCCTCACTTCTTCTCTCTAACTCAGAACTAGGGAAATTTGAGGGACCTATCCAATGCTTCAACTCCGCTCAACCATTTGGTGTTCAACTCTTATTCATCTCCTCAAATCCTCAAATAAGTTATGTTCCTCAATTTTCTCTTTGAGAACCATGTTTTCGGTATTCTTTCATTATAGAAATCTTAGAATCTTATTATATACTTCATTTCTTCCATGGAATGTTTGTTTCTTGATAATGTGGGGATTTATTTATGATTTCCATTGCTTATTGGCCTTGCTTGATCGATTATAAAGTGAGAATCCCAATATTTTTGCCCTAATTTCTTTGTTTTAGGGGTTTCTTCTCATGTCTCTTCTTTCTTGAAATTTGATGATTCAAATGATACTCTTCACACTCAATGCACACACACATTAGTAGAGAAGTCATTTCCATTCGTGTGTGCCTAGGTTTCCCTTCTTTTGATATGAAATTACCCCTTTATGGGTCAAAATCTTTTGAGAATTTGGGGGTTTTCCTCATTTCCTCCCCTTTCCTTATGAATGATGGTTACAACTATGTCCACCTCTATCAATCAGTAGTATATTTGTGTTAGAATAATTCTTTTGCAAGAATACACTAATTTTCCACTATGATTGACTCAACTTCACCCATGTAAAAACCCTTACTTTCCCCATGTTATTGTTTTGGGGGTTTACATCCATTTTTCTTCAAATTAATGAAACTATTTGCTATCATTATGCTCATTGCTACCTATTTATTGCAATTAGGTCTTGAGAAAATCCTCACACTCATTCACTTCATCTTCTTTTATTTGATAGGTGTCCTTGACTCGCTTTTCATTACATATGTTCCCTTACTTCCTTCAAATTTCACCACTTAACGTCATTGCATTTTGATATTGGCAATTTCACTTTGGAGTTCATCATTCATGTCACTTCTCTTAATGCTCCATCCACCCCCCTTTTTACACTATTTCTTATTATATTCTTTTCATACCTTTTGTTTATTTACACTTACACATCTCCTTGGTATTTTTAGGATGTCATCACAAAAGGGTAAAGAAGCAGCTTCTTCTTCCAAGAGGAGGAAGACAACCACATCTCGGGGTGGAAACTCAGCCCCAAGTTCCTCTTCATCATGGGCCTGACCCACGAGGGAGGCTTCCATCGACTTGACAGATTTTGACAAGATATTATTTCATAGCTTTGAAACGGTTGTGGCTTGGCTGACCTTTTCCAGGAAGCCGGTTATAATGGAAAAGGCAGTGGTGACGGAAGACTTTGAGGGTTTTTGGATGTTAGACAAGTTCACTGCCTTGGGTTGACAGCCCATGCTCGGTCCTAATCGACCCTATTATGAGGAGCTAGTTCAGTACTTTTATTATAACTTGGAGGTCTCTTATGAGAACAGGGAGTACTCCCTCACTAGCCTAGTGAAGTGAGTACATATTGTCTTAACTATGCATTTATTAGCGGGAATCCTAGGTATATCTAGATGGGGGTGTAATGTTTTTCATTCTAAACGGGGGTTTGATGATGGTCCAATACGGGGATTAGGATCATACAATAGGGTTTGGAGTCGCCACCTAGAATTATGGGCCTACGACCCAATGGTGGGCCCAATTCTTGAGAAAAGGGTCCAAAAGTTGGTCTGGTGCAGAGATTTAGGGTAAATGTCTGGTTGTAGAATTAGGAAGGTGTTAGGCACCCAGTCTAACCGGTTCAACCGGTCTTCCTACTAGATGCTTAAGAACAAACATTTTCCATAATTATTACTATTCCATATGCATGGCTAAGTTATCACACATATATAAATTGATTGAATTTAAACTACTATATACACTAAAACAAGGTCTATATAAAGTCTACATGATGACAATTTGGTTGAGAAACTATACCTGAAATTAACCTCTATTTCGGGTCAAGAGGGGTGGGCCCCTGATTAGTACCGGGTCGGACTGTCTTTCATGTTCTCCTGGCTCAGGGGAAGATGGTCTTGACCTCCAGCTTCTTTTCTTGAGTGATGCTGACTATGATGGTATTCGGACAGGGTTCTGGCTAGGAACGGTTACTTTTGGATTTGGATTCCGATAAAGATTCGGCTAGGGGAGGCTATTTTTAGATTTGGATACGGACAGAGCTTCGGATAGGAAAGGATATTTATAGGCTTAGGATGAGGTGGCACTTTGGCAGAGCTTCCTCTGGGGATAGGCTATGGGAGGGTGGGCTGAGGTGGCACTCTAGCAAAGCTTCTACTAAGGATAGGCTAGGGAGGGCTAGGCTAAGGTGGCAGTCTGACAGAGCTTCCGCTAGGAATAGGCTACGGGAGGGCTGGGCTGAGGGGGCACTCTAATAGAGCTTCCACTGGGGATAGGCTAGGGGAGAGCTAGGCTAAGGTGGCACATCGACAAAGCTTCCACTGGGAATGGCTATTTCTGGAAAGATTCCAGTGGCACTCAGACATGGCTTCCTTTAGGAACTACTATTTTTGGAAAGAAACGGATTGACCTAAAAATGGATTGAAGATCCCTAAAGCCCCGAAGAACACTTTGAAGATCCGAACAAAACTTTAGATCTTAACAAAGATCTCTTTATAGACCTGAAGAACCTCAAGGGGGGAGGGATTTCTATTTATGGTAAAGATTAAGAACACTTAAACGGGGGAGGCTAAGAACATACTACTTTTGGAAAAAATTGGATTGGACTAAGAACTTGGATTGAAAATCTTCAAAGTCCTGAAGAACACTTCAAAGATCCGAACAAGATTTTGGATCTTGACGAAGATTGCTTCGAAGACCCGAAGAAAATCAAGAGGGGGGCGGAGGAGGAGAGAGAGGGTTTCACTACTATAGAGTGAGGTGGGGTTGTTTGGTGTGTAAAATCCAAAGGAGGGGGTATTTATAGGTTTTTCCGGCCAATGGGAAAGAGGGAACATCTTTATCCAATGGATGAAAGAGGGTTTTTGGACCAAAGTGGGTGAAGAGGGCTTTTATCCAATGGGTAAAAGGGATTCTTGGACCAAAATAGATGAAGGGGGCTTTTATCCAATGGGAAAAAAGTGGTTTTTTGGGAGAGAAAATCCTTAGCAAAAAAGGGGTTTTTTGGTCTTAAGTGGGTGAAGAGGGGATCTCTTCACCCACCAAGTCAGTGGAATACTAATTCTGGCCATTGACGGTAGGGCCCAAGATTTGGCCGAAGTGCACACGGAATGGTCAGTATGGCACAGCAGGTAATGTATACAAAGTGTGTGCGTAATGGCATGGGTGTGCGGTGCATGGCATATGGGTATGCGAGGGATTGGCATAGGTGTGTGGCACTAGGGCATGGGTGTGCGACACTTGGCACATGGGGCAGCACACATATGGGCATTGGCAAAGTAAGGGGCAAGGCTGGCCAGGGCAGCAGCCATGGGCAGCAGCCATGGGCTGGCAGCAGTAGGCATAGGCATGGGTTACAATATGCATAGGCACAGGCTACAACTAGTAGGGGTAGGGGCCATGGCCAGAGGGGGCGTGGGCTGCGGCCAAAGGGGACATAGCCTAAGTCCTGTGGGGGCACAAGTCATGGCTAAAGGGGGCACAGGCTGGGTCCTGTGGGGGTGTAGGCTATGGCCAGCAACCATGGGTAGTAGCCATGGGCAGCAGGCATGCGCCAGGCAGCAGCCAGCACGTAGCATGAGTGCGGGCTAGCCAGCGCGTGGGTGCAATCATGGATTTTTTTTATGACTATCATGCGAGATGTAACGGTCTAATTTTGACGTACCATATATCGTCGAAATCGTATTTTTGAGCACTTTCCATCTGTACGATCATCTTGACCAGATTCCTTCGTATATAGAAAGTCAAAATCGGACCCTCTTCTCTCTCACATGGGGTTTTTATGGTTTTTAGGTAGGGGATGAATTTGAGGTATTTGGGTAGGTAGGGGACTTTCTAGGTTTCCAGTAGGTTGGCCACTGTGCACGGCATACGTACGGGAAAATGTAATTTTTTGGGGATGATCGTAGGAGATCCAACGGTCTAATTTTGACATGCCATATATCGTCGGAATCATATTTTTGAGCACTATCCACCTATACGGTCATATTGACCAGATTTCTTCATTTATAGAAAGTCAAAATTGGATCCTCTTCTCTCCCGCACGGGGGTTTTCAGGGTTTTAGGTTGGGGAATCTTTCCATCATAATCTCTATTGATCGGAAGCAGAAAGTCACGTCCAAGATCCACATTTCATCATAGCTAGAGGAGGGTGAAAAAATTGGGTGTCTACAGAATGCCCATCTTTGGCTGAGGCCTATGCCAACGGCCAAAGGGCAAAGAAAAGAATGACCACATTTTGTCACCTGGAGAATGTACTGCCGTCAACTTGCTCATTTATGATGGAGTTAAAAAATGCAACAGATAATAGCTCTTAACTACTTTAAAGTTGTGGACTTACCTGGGCCGCTGATGAGAAGAAAGGAATTTGAGCACTTTCAGTCCTGCTATGAAATATTGAACCATTGTTTTGCAGAGATTTGAGCCCTCCCCATAGAAAATGTTAGTACTTGAAATATGTTCTTCCTAGGCTAGGCTTCCATCCACTAGTCCTAGGGATTCATCTTTTGTAGAGATTTGAGCCCTCCCTACAGAAGATGTCAATGCATGAAAAATGTTCTTCCTAGGATGGACCAGGGGTTGACCCATCATTTGTAGAGATTTGAGCCCTCCCTACAGAAGATGTTAGTACATTAAAAAATGTTCTTCCTAGGTTGGACTTCCATCTGCCAGTCCTAGGGATTTGGTCTATGGGATCGGGTCATCAGAGCCGATTCAATGAGAAAGGGCCTCTTGGGGCCGGGTAAATGCAATTGGGCCACCTAGATCTGGGTCAATGCACTTGTTTCTTTTCTTGATTCTTTTTCTCTAATTCTTGATTTTCGGTTCCTTGATTTGGAATCTTTCTTTTTTCTATTGATCTTGCTTTTTGCTTTTTACCACTGATTTTGCTTTTTGCTTTTATCCTTGAATTTTGACCAATAAAATTTTGACCTATACTTTCCTCTTTTTCATGTGATATAATTTCCACCTGCCTTCCTTTTGATTTTCACTTTCCATAATTTGCAACTACCAAAATAATTTTGAATTTGGTATTTGGTAGTAAGAAACTTTAATTTTCCCCTTGGGATTGGAGTCTCAATTTTTTTTTTGTTTGGGGAATACGAATTTTTTCCTATAAAATGGTCCCTCTTCCTTATGCATTCCTCATTCTAAATTTTCTGAGTGAAGTGAGTGAGTTTGAGTTTTTGGAACCTTCAGGTTTTTCTTAAAGTTCTTCATCTTGTTCTTGAAGTTCTTTATCTTGTTCTTGAAGATCTTCATCTAGTTCTTGAGGGAGGAGTCATTTAGAGAATTTGATATTCTTGTAGCCTTTTGTGCAAATTAGAAAACTTTTTAGGGGCTTCTTATAAATTAGGAAACTTCTGGGGCTTTTTATGATTTTTGAAAATATGGCTGAAAGAAGAAAAAGAAAGACTTGTGGAGAAATCCAGCTGGAGAGTTGCAGTAGTTCTTCCCACAGGGATGAGGGCCTGGCCAATTGGTACTCCGGGTAGACTCATCACAACGGTCGAAACGACATCTGCAACTCCATATGGGGTTCTTGGGTAAGTCTTTATATTTCATTCATTATTTTGATCATCTTTTATTCTTGTTTTGTTTTTCTTCTTTTTTTTATTATCTTTTATAGTGTTTTCATTTTTTTATATATATTCTTTATTTCCATTAGCATGAGGAGAGGGAACCACCTACCTTGGCCCTATATGGCCATCCGAACATGGTTCAGTCATTGCACTGGATGCTTCCTCGTAGAGTGAAGGAGATAGTTGATGCATCTTATCTGTGCCGGTTAGCCCTTATAGAGACCCGAAAGTTCAATCTGGCACTGGTGGGGGCCCTGATGGAGTGGTGGTGGTCGAGTACTCATTCTTTTCATCTCCCTATTGGAAAGATCACCATCATGCCCCTATGCTTCTATGCCTTAACATGCGTTCCATTTGGGGGTAGACCCATGACCCTACTTGGGATTTTGACTATCAGGGAGTTTGCAGACTTGACAGGGCTTACCATTGCAGCTGACCAGACACACATCTGTCTAGGGGAGATTAGTGCCCGATGGCGGAAAACCAGCCGATGGGAGAACCCAGGTAACATGGCACAAGTGGCCTGTTCTTTCTTGCTATTTGTTGTGGGTCAGTGCCTTTTTAGTGATCTCCAAGGGGGAGTAGACATTCGCCTAGTGTTCTTCCTCTGAGATCTTTATGCAGTAGATTTTTGGGACTGGGGTGGGGCCACCTACTCTTGTGGACCCTAGACTTGCTATCATATGGAGACTGAGGTCTTAAGGGAGCAGGCTTCATCCTCTAGGTAACTTTCCTTCTTGTACCCATTTCCTTTCATTCATTTGGACTACACTTTCTTACTTTAATCTCCTAAAATAGCCTTGGTGCTTTGAGCACTTGGGAACTGTAGCTCCTAGACTAAGGGATCCTCAAGCATTCTTCTTCCCTATAGCCACGAGGTGGGGCGACAATCAGCTGATCAGGGCTTCGTGCCATCCTCTGGGGACCACCACTCACTGAGGGATCTCACTGAGGTATGCCATATTTGACATTAAAATTTCTTTTATCTTGTGCTGTACTTACTTTTCTTTTGATTTGCAGGTCACTTGGAGACCATTCCAGTGCATCCTATTTCCAGACTTTGAAGGAGTCGTGTTGGCTAGGCACTTATCCAAGAACCGAGTCCTTTTCAAGGCAAATGGGGCCACGTCTGGTATCTGGGAGAGAGAGTAGTACCCCAGTGGTCAGATGTTGAGTCACGCCCCTCTCTCGGTCTTCCTCCACCCACTATGCACTACCCAGAGATCATCCCAACAAATGAGATTGAGCATTTGTCTGACGGAGTATGGGATGACTCATTTCTTGACCAGGATAGGGATTACAGAACCTTCCTGGAGGAGGAGATAGTATGCACCCCTCTTGGTCCTGATGGTTCAATGGTATGTTGCCCTTTCTTAAGTATTTCCTTCAAATTTTTTCTTGTTTTAGTCTTGACTGATGTTCTTTTAGGGGAGAATGCGACGTGTAGATCCTTTTATTGTTCGATCGCATGTCAGTGCCGTTGATCCTTCACAAGCGGGACCCTCTACCAGTGTAGGTGGGTCTCTCAGAGTTGCTAGCATCTCCTTCTATGGCTTCTCTACTTGGAACTATCCCAACGCGGCCAACCCCAGTTTCCCTCGTCTTCTGGAGCAAAACACAGATGTAGATACTTCCCTTGGGCTGCCTATTCCTTATGACTATGTGAGTATCTGATCATCCTTCAATTGACTCTTGACTTTCTTTGGCTGATATGCTCTTTCTTAGATGTCTCCGAGGGTCTATCATGAGATCAGGAGGCAATGGTTGCCAAGGTATCTCCTACCTTCATCCTTTTTTCTTTTGCCCTGCTTCCTCCATTATTCTTCTTCTTGATCCTTTCCTATATTTCTTAGGATGGGAGGATTGCTGCCTTGGAGAGCCAAGTTAGTTCCTACGAGCAGGAAATTGCATAGCAGGATGCATTGATTCAGGGCATGACACAGAGGATGGAGAAAACTGTACTAGCACCTGCGAGTTCCCCGGTACACCATGGGGATGATTCAGAGTATTGTTCAGATGATGACTTTTGACCCATAGGGATTTGTTCCTATATTTACTGTAAACACAAACACATGTATATTTTCCTTTTTATTTTTCCCTCCCCCTTATTTGTTCATCATTTTATTTTAGCATCTTATGAATGAAAACATATCTTTAGTACAAAGAAAATCTTTCTTTTTTTTTTTTTTTTTTTTGTGGTTTGCTATGTTTAGGCATAATCGATTCCATAACACAAGTCATACTTAGAATTATCGAGATAACACTAGAATCCAAATACTTCCTCATTCTATTACCAAGGGAATTACATGAAAAGGGGAACAATTTTCCTACCATAAACAGGATAGGTGAGGAACAACGTGGGAAGAAAACTCTTGAGGTGGGTGAAAGTTCACAAACTCCTCTAGGTCTGTCACCTCGAGCCCATATTGTCGGCTGATGTACGTAGGCAAATAAAAGGATGTGTGAGTGAATCCCATCAACCTGACATAATTGTAACAAGGAGTCTTTATCAAAAAATCTTCTTGTAGCCTCCCAGGGCACATCCATGCGATATCTTGCATAGTCTTTTCCTACAGGTACTTCTCCTAATAAGTGATAAGGTTGAATTCTGGAACTTCCCTCTTGTCTTGGTAGCAAAGAGCTTCAAGTGGGCCTCCTTTTAATGGCTTGGTTAACTTTAGTTTCTCAAGGAGCCAAATCTAAAAAATAGCAGGACTCCCTTGATAATGATCTAGTCTGAATCTATAGCCATGGCTTATGTCATTGAATCCCTTGAATGTTTCTACAAGAATCGTAGGGATGATATAACCTCCTTTCTTCAACTGTTTTACCACCTCAATCAGAACGGATGGTGCACCACATCTAGGAGTGCGGAGAACATAAAGAGCTATCATACAAAGTAAATAAGCATCCTATGATCTCTGTTGATGGATTCCTCCCATTGGTAGACATTGGATGAAGATCTGGGCCACCTTCAGAATGTCAATCTTCCCATACCTGACAAATTGCTTCATTTCCTCTTCCTTCCATCCAAAGAAGTCCTGAATTTCCTCTGAATAATCTTTCTTCAAAGATGGTTGGAACAAACTATCTTGGGGTGGAGATAACATACAAACCCAAAATTCTTCAAGAGTTGGGGCAGATCTTAACCAATCCAATCGAAATACATGTAAATTGGCATCCCAATGTTGAGGCACCTGCCAGAGTAATTGGTGATGTAGCTTCAGACATCCGATCTGGCCAAGAAATGACACATTTATGGATTTCAGCAATCTTGGCACCCTTAGGTTTATGTCTAAGGTCCATTTCCTTAACGTCTCATCCAACGAGCTCATGACTTTTCCTGAAACCATTACAAATAAAAGAGATATGATGATTTACCAAAGCATTACTCATTAGCTAATGACTCAAACAAGCCTTCACCACTGTTACATCAAGCTCTTCTCTTTTTTTTCTTTTTTTTTTTACTGATCAAGGATGGGGAATAAACTGGTGCCGGGTGGCGATTTTCCTTTAGGGGATGGAATCTGGGATAAGGGTTTGATGGACCATAGGTGAATGGCAGATACCTAATGGCCTTGCATGTCAAATGGAGATTCTTGGGGGATAGAACCCTGGATAAGAAGTGACGGACCAATGGGTGGATGACATTTACCTAATGGCCTTAGAAGCCAAATGGCGATTCTTGGGGGACACAAACTATGATGATATTTTAAGATTATTTTATTATTAATCGAGAAACCAATTTATTGCCTTTAGATGGTTGAGACCGCACTTGCACATATCAACTTGCCTACATATCCCTCGAAAGGAATCAGGTCTGACGTAGTTCAAGACATTCACCCTTTCAGACATAATATTTTTTGAGTTAATCCATGTTGACCAGTCCAGGAATTTCTTCGCCATTGTGGTCTATGAGTTTCATAGCTTTGCCTGGTAGAATTTCTTTGACAGTGAACGGGCTACTCCAGTTGGGCCTGAATTTTCCTCTTGGGTCATGAATTGGGGCTCTTTGTTATTAAAGAACGAGTTTTCCCTCCTCTATATAACAGGGCCTCACATTCTTATTAAAGGCCCTAGCCATTCTCAGTTGATATTTTTTCAAATTATCCATAGCTTTCATGCACCTTTCATTGAGAAAATTGAGCTCTTCATATCGAGCCTTCACCCACTCTCCTTCAAGTAGCTAATTATCAAAAAGCACCCTTAGGGATGGTACCAGGATTTCTATGGGTAGAACTTCCTCAATCCCATATACCAAAGAGAAAGGGGTTGCCCTTATTGGGGATCGCACAGAAGTCTGGTATGCCCATAAGGTAAGGGTTAACTTATCAGCCCAACCCTTGTGTGTTTCAGCCATCTTCTGTAAGATCACCTTGATGTTCTTGTTAGCTGCTTCTATTGCCCCATTGGTCTATGGCCTATAAGTGGTAGACCGATGCCTTCTGATACCAAACTTTGTGCAGACTTTATTGGTCTTTTGCCCTAGAAATGGGATCCCTGATCTGATATCAATTCTTAAGGTACTCCATATCGGGAAATGATATTTTCATGGATGAATTTTGCCACATTAGCAGATGTGAGGACCACATAGGACTGAGCTTCTACCCACTTGGTGAAATAATCAATGGCTACCAAGATGAACTCGTGATCGTTGGATGCCTTGGGGTTAACCTTTCTAATGATATCGATGCCCCAAGTGGAGAATAGCCAAGGTGAACTGAGCGAATACAGCTCAGCTGGCAGGATATGTATGATGTTAGCAAATATCTGACACTTGTAGCATATTTTGATGAAGTCCATACAATCTGCTTCTATTGTGTTCCAGTAATATCCCAGCTTGAGGGTCTTCTTAGATAACATCTTGGCATTCATGTGGGGTCCATAAAGACCTTGATGAATTTCCTCATCTACACATAACAACTGTATTCTATCATAGGATCTCCTGTATAACAGATCCTCTTGAAGAATAAACTGAGTGGCATATCTTTTCAGAAACTTCTTTTCTCTGCCAGTTGCCTCAATTGGGTACTTCCTTTCTCTGATGAAATCCACTATGTGAGCAAACTAAGACCGACCATCCACAGTGAGAAAGTTCACCAAATTCTGATAAATGGCATGCTTCTTTGTTCCACCAAGAACGGTCGAACCCTAGCCATAGGGTTGTATTCTACCATGGAAGCCAAGTTTGCAAGGGCATCAGTAAACCTGTTGTTATCTCTCTGGAAGTATTTGAACGAGATGTTCTCAAAGTGTTCAATCACCTGTTCCAGATATTCTTGATACGGCTTCAGCTTTTCATCTCTAGTCTTTCACTTTCCCTATGTCTAGCAGATGTCGATGGATGAATCATTGTAAACCTTGATCCTTTTCACACTAATAGTCAAAATAGTTTTGAGCCCCAAAGCACAAGCTTCATATTCAGCAATATTGTTGGTACAGGGGAAGTCAAGGTGGAATGATGAAGGCAGATAAAGGCCGTTAGGAGTGACAAGCAATATTCTTGCACCACATCCCTTCTGATTGGCTGCTCCATCAAAGAATAACTACCATTCATTAACTGTGTCTTCTTCCTCTATCACTGTGATTCCTTCATCGGGAAAGGCATCATCCAAGGATCTTCCATCTTCTATGGGGTGGTTAGCCAAATGATCGGCTATGGCCTGCTTGATAGATTTATGAGTAACATAGGTGATGTCAAACTCTGATAGTAAAAGCAACCAATGGGCCATCCTTCCTGTTAAGGTTGGTTTCTGGAAGAGGCATTTGATGGGATCCATCCTTGAAATTAAGTGCACCGGATAGGAAACCATGTAGTGTCACAATCTTTTCGTTGCCTAAATCAAAACAGCACAAGTTCTTTCCAAAGATGTGTACCGTATCTCATATTCTAGGAACTTCTTTCTAAGGTAATATAAGGCATGCTCTGCCCCTTCTTTTATCTCCTTCTGTGCTAGCAATGAGCCCATGGAATATTCTCCCACGGATAAGTACAAGAGAAGTGGTTCTCCTTCCACCGGTGGTGTCAATACTAGTGGGTTCATGAGGTATCCCTTGATTTTGTCAAAAGCTTGTTGGCATTGATCATTCCATTCCATGGGCTGATCCTTCTTCAGCAGCTTAAAAATTGGTTCACAGATTGTAGTCAACTAAGCTATGAATCTGTTAATATACTGGATATGACCCAGAAATCCTCATATTTACTTCTCAGTCCGAGGTGTGGGCATTTTTTGAATTGCATTGGTCTTGATAGGGTCGACTTCAATGCCTCTCTCACTCACTAAGAATCCTAACAACTTTCCTGCTATTGCCCCAAATAAATATTTTTGAGGATTCAACTTTAGCTGATACTTCTTTATTCTTTTAAAGAATCGCCTTAACGTGGGAATAAGACCCTGTCGATCTTTTAACTTTACTATCTTGTCATCCACATAGACTTCCACATCTTTTTTCACCATGTCATGTAATATTGCCGTAGCTGCTCTCTGATAAGTTGACCTGGCGTTCTTCAATCCAAAAGATCTTCTAGGTGCATGCTTATTTGGTTGTATCCTAAAAATCCATCCATAAATGATAACAAAGAATGCCCCGTCGTATTATCTACCAATACATCGATGTGAGGTAATGGGAAGTCATCTTTAGGGCTCACTTTGTTAAGATCTCGGAAGTCTACGCATATTCGTACCTTGCCATCTTTTTTCGGTACTAGTACAATGTTGGCCAGCCATTGGGGCTATTTTACCACTTTTAGAAACCCTGCATTCCACTGCTTCACAACCTCTTCTCTGATCTTCTCACTCCATTCTGGCCATATTCTTTGGAGCTTTTGCTTTACCAACTTTGCCCTAGGGTAAGTTTGCGATCGATGCTACACGATGTTGGGGTCAACACCAGGCATATCCTCATAAGGCCAAGTAAAGACCTCGGTGAATTCCTTTAGAAGACTAATCATTTGTTCTGCTTATTCGTCATTAAGGGTAGTGCCAATTTTTACCTCTCAAAGGCATTGGTCGATTCCTAGATTAATAACCCAAGTATCCTCATGGATGGGTTGGGCTTTTTTTGGTTTGGATTGTCTTATTGATTCTTGATATTTATTAAGATCATCATCAGAAAAGGAGGCAAGTCATACTCGGAATCAAAAATTTCACTCATGAAAGAAGGAGTAACAAACTCAACATACAAAGACTCGGGACTCTCCTTGAGAGGGGAGGCTGACATAAAATCATAAACAACAGACTCGACTATAGACTTGATAACTGGCTTGATGCTTTTGCCAGGGATATTCAGGCTGGTTGACTCAATAGCATGAGTAAACTTTAAGTTTTCTCCAATGCTTCTCCAGTTCAGGAGCAGTTTAGTGGCTTAATGGATGAGGAGGTGTGGCAAAGGGCCTTCTTCTTCTTCTGAAAAAGTTGTTGCTATTTCTTCAGTGGCGCAATGGTTCTTCTGGCTAGGTGCCTATTCCTTCACGAATACTAGCTGGTCAATCTCATTCTCTCGAAAGCCAAACTTTCTAACAGGTGAAGATTGGTAGAGACTGCTCAATCCTTTTTCTATAAAGTCCATCTTTTTCAACCTATTGAGGGATGCCATCCCGGTACCTCGATCACATCTTTGACCACCTACATGAGCCTTCCCGTTGTAGTTGGTTCAGGCACAGTACAAACAAACCATCATTCTCTGTGCTCTTCTCTGCTTCGTATATACACTTCTTCCTCTAAAAGGACGAGGCTTGAGCCCACGTAGCTCTTGAGCTCTTGGTTCTTGTAGGAGGGAGCAAATGTACCTTTTCAAATCAATGGGAATCGATAGGCTCCAGGTGAGCCTTATCTTCTTTTCCCATTCTCTTTTCAGGAGGACTAGAGGACTTGGTGCCTCCTTTGATTGGATCAATGTTGTAGGGTCACCATAGGAAGAAGACCCAATCTCAATCAATGTAATTTCTGCTATCTCGGTGATGTAACTGTGACTAGAATTTTCTGTTGTTCCACTTCATGAGTCACCAAGTCGATCTCGTCATGGAAAAATACTTTAAATCCTGATTGCATCTTTACGAAATTTTCATCAAACCATGGCCCACATTACCACTGACAGGGAAATCCTCTCCTTCTTTTACAAAATACCATTGAGAGTAGGGTAGTAAGAGACGAAGATCTTCCTAGTCATCCTTAAGACTTTCTGCCCCTTGGTGGTCAAAGGAGTGTACCCAAGACCATTCTTTCCCTTGTTCACTGCCAAACTAGGCTGCTTTGAAACTCCTTGATGATAATTTCCTAGCTTCATGCCAGGAAAATATTACATATTCTTCATCATCAGATTCACCGACGGACTCTAAATGGCTTTATAGTTAGCCGGGATTTCCTCCTTTGGAACTTCTTTGGCAATGACTGCACAAGTTGTTTCTAATTTGAAACCACTTAGTTGAACTTCTTGGTCTTGTTCTTCTCCATTTTCAATATTGGCCAAGGTGTTAACCACTTCGGGGTCTCCGGCTACCATGATTACCTTTTCTTCATGAATGAACTGCATTTTTTGATAGAGACTAGAAGAAACTGCCTTCACCGGATGCAACCAAGGCCTTCCCAATAGCATGTTAAAAGCTACCAGTATATCAATGACTTGGAAGTCAATATCAAACTTCATCGGGCTAATCTTTACGGCAAGAGTAAGGATGCCAAGGATTTTCCTCTTAGTATTGTTATATGCCCTTATGGTTTGGGTAGTCAGCCTCATTTCTTCCAGGTTGATGCCAATACTCTTTACCGATCTTAATGGTAGCACATTTAAAGCGGACCCGTTGTCAATTAGAACCTAGGGAACCACCTTGTCAAGACATTTTACTATGATGTGGACAGCTCGATTGTGCAGGACCCCTTTGGGAAGCTTTGAATCTGAGAACACCAAGGATTGCACTACATATGTTGCCCCTACTATATGTGCAAAATGTGCCAGACTTATCTCGATCGGCACTTGTACATTGGTGAGAGACTTCAAAACTACTTCACGGTGTGTGGGGGATGCCATCAACAATCCCCAAATTAAGATATTAGCCTGGGACTTCTTGAGTTGAGCCAAGACTGGGTTCTCTGGTTCTTTCTTTAAGCTGCTGGTTCCAGCCTCATGGGTCCCTGACTATTCCACTGCTAGAGCCTTGCCCTTATAGTCTCTTTCACTTCTAGTTTCCATAACGTTGACAAGCTTCGTCACAATAATCTTTGTGGGATAACAATCTTCATCATCACTATTTGTTATGGTGATTATCCCTACCATGGGATCATCCTCTTCTTCTGATTCCCCCTCCCTGCTTAGGGTGGGAAGTCGAGGTCCTCCACAAATGTCGAGGGCCCTAGCTTGTAACTTCTTGACTGCGTTAGACAACTGTTGGAATACGACGTCTACTACTTTTGTGAATGTGTCATCTGGCCCTATTTCCTCCAGATCATTTAGATGCTCACTGTAGTAATGATCACTGATAGTTACTTCACCAAATATGCTATCAATTTCTTCCACTCTCTCTTGTATTCTCAATGTGTTAGAGTACACTTCACACATCTTTTCTTCCAACTCAAATGTGGAGTACTGTTCGTCCATATAAACTTATGTCAGCTCTCCAAATTCCTCATCATTTTCTAAATCTAATGTAGAATCATCTCCCTCCATGCAGAGGGAAGGGTAAATGCCACCTGTCAGATCAGCTATTAGATCATTACCACCGATAGCATAGACTAAGAAACATGTTTGATGATCTGGTGAGTAATATTCTGACTCATCATCATTGTCATTGTACCAAGGCCCTTGGTAGTCATCTCAGTCCGGATACTCATCATCCTCTTGAGAATCAGAGTCATCTCCATCCTTCTCATCTTCACTCTCATCATCCTCTGTATCACTCCCTATATGGATTAGGGAGGCATGCTCTTTGTTTTGTTCTCCTATTAAAAATGCTATTACTGCCCTGAGGAGGTCATCTGTGACTTCTTCAATATTCTCCAAGTTATCCTCTTGAGGCACGGTGGGCCAAATTAGAGAAGTGGGGTCACCATCCTAGTCTTTTCCTAAAGCAATCACTGATCCCATTGGTGAAGTCATCTTTGGGGAGTCTGGTAATGTAAGCATATCCTTCCAATCGTACCTGTCCGTCCATCCTTCGTTTGGGTTATATAACGAACCTTGAGAATGGGATTAATATGAGGGTGATGAAGGATACAAAGCGGGATGGTATGAAGATGGTGTAAATGTGAGAGGTAGGATATGAAGATTGGGGGTGATAGGATGAAGAAATTCCTCCTCCTTGATGGTGGGGTGAAGGTGATGATTTAGCAGAGACTGGTAATATGATGAAGGTTGGAGGTATGGTAGAGGTTGTAATATGGTATGGCGGATTCTTCTATTGATTAAGAAGGATGAACGATGGGAGTCCAATCTTCTGATTTTTCTTCTGATGAGTCTTTCCTTTTAGGAGTCCTCATGATTCTAGCCCTTTGACTCATGATTTTCCTACGGGCATTCATGGGATTCCTTTGAGCTCGGGATACAATGAGTTGAGTAAGGTCACTCTCTATGGCTTCTTCATCTAGATTGTTCACATGATCAAGAAGTGGATTGGTGTTGACATTGGGAGGTTGCTTCACCTTGACCTGAATAGTTTCGTTGTCTGCCAAGTCCTGGATCACATGTAGGAGACCTATGCATCTTTCAGTGGAGTGCCCTTTCTGAGTATGGTAAGCATAATATTCATGATCCTTGTTTCTTTAATTTCTCATATACTACTATCATGGGCATTCCTAAATCAGAAAGCTGCCTTCTAGGATGAGGGGCCTTCTGAGAGAGTGCATTTGCTTGTATTATGAATGGCTGTGAAGAAGTGGTTGGTGAGATTGACTGCTGCACTACACTTACCACATTATTTTTTGGACCCTTTCTCCATCCAACTCTAGTGTTCTTGCTTGCATCTCTTAGAATTCTATTTTCCACGCGTGTGCCGGTGGCTATCAAGGCCTCAAAAGTCTATAGATGTTGGTAGTAAGGAACATCATAATAAGGCTTTGATAAGTTCTCTATCAACATCTCCACTTGCTCTGCTTCTGATGGTCGATCTGCCATCTTAGCGGCCTTATTCCTAAACCTCATCAAGAAGGTGGTGAATCCATCTCTAGGTTATTACCTCAAAGTCTCAAGCTCTCGTTGCTTCACATCCACTTTGGTGTTATATGAGTACTGTTTGGTGAAGGCTTTCACCACTGTCGCCTAATTTTGAGTTTAGGATGACTCCAACTGTGTGAGCCACCTTAGTGCTGGTCCTGATAGGGTTAATATGAAGTCTTGCCCCATTTGGTTATTTGGAAGTTACCACGACTTGGCAATGCTGAGAAAAAAATTGAGGTAAGCCTTGGGGTTTCCTAATCCATCAAACCTATCAATCTGCCATTTGAATTTTTCAAGAATTCTTCCCTCGGAGAAGAAACTCATTTCCTCTGAATCCACTGTTTGGCCTTTCAAGCTTTTTCCTGCTCGAATCATATTCTCCAACTTCTCTAATTGCTCTCTGAGTTTCCTTTCTTTGCTCTATCTCTGGAGGTGGCAAATTCCTCATCCTCATCTTCAATCATTAACCTAGGAGGAGGGACCCTGAAGTAGGTTCCCCATTGACTATTTGGACAGGTAGGTGAGGCTCCTCTCTGGCCAGTTGGCCTAACTTGCTTTGGTTCTCCTGAGTCAACTCGTGAAGAGTTCCCATGATAACCTGTAGTTCCATTCTATTCCAAATCTCTCGTAGCCGGTGCTAGCTTAGTTTTGGGATCAGCTCTGGGAGGGTTCTGAAGTGCATGCAATATTTGAGCTATCCCTCTCTTGACTTCAGAAATTTCTGTTTGTAAGGTCTCCACTGGACGGGTCTAGGCCTGTTCGAGTGATTCATAGTCATGTGGATCCATACTAACTAGGCTGTAATCACTTGGTAGTAGATAATCTTGGAGACATGATGGAGATGATGGTGGACTTAGGTGAGTCAACTAATTACCCTGAAGTGTCCAAAGGGACCGCGGAGAATACTTGAGGTGTGGAATTGTGCCTGAACTAAATGTGGCTTATTTTAGGATTCTTGAATTCCCAAACCCTTGTTCACACATTTATTAGATTAAAAACCAATGATCCATCCAAAGTTAGTCTGCTTAATGATAGGGGGTGGATAGGGTTTGACACCCCTGGTCTACCCAATGTCATAAATAGGAGATTCATACAAATGGCTTGTAGAGAATATTCCCATAAGACATTCCATGTAATAAAGTTATGCTTTCCTTGCTCTTTTTCCCACTAGAAGTCCTTCCTCCTAATTTTCTCAGGACGTCTCAGGACTTTACATGACTCTAACAGGATTGCCCCTAAGCCACGTATTTTTTAAGGAGGAGGGACACCTTCTATCTGAAACCCACTTAGGAAAGTAATTCTTTATGATGGGAATATAATGTACAAACATTCCTTTTCAAGACCGCAAACAAGTTCTACAGTTAGCATGTAGTGCTCCTAGCTTCTTCATTTATTTTCTACATGATGTTGAGCATGCGATGGATGGAATAGCACCGACAAGGCTTCCTTGACAGGATCTATATACGCAAGGTATGTGATCCTTTTGATATACCCATAGGTATGAGATCAAGGTGGTGACTTCCTTGGCCATTACTTGTGACTACACACGAGGTTAAGCAATTGGCCACGGGGTGGTGGAACCATGAGTGACTGTGTGCAAAAATGTAATGTAGGGTAACCGTCATTTGATCTCAGAATGCCGTAAAGTGCACGGACCTCCCAGAGGGTACTGGTATAATTACGGACATCCTCACCATTTGATGACATATTTGATCTCAAAATGTCATAAAGTGCACAGACCATCCCAAGGGTGCTGGCACAATTACAACATCCTCGCCGTTTGACAATACCTTCCACTCTTGTATAGGAAGCGACTATCATTTGCTCTTAGAGTACTTAGTAAGTCATGCACTGACCTCCCCGAGGTGCGGGCATAATAGGGAGTACCTTCGCCTAATGATTTCACTTCGAGCATGATGCATGATGCATGATGCTATTAGTGAATATAATTACAAACATGGGGTTAGCCAAACATGTATTCAAATAAATGTAGTGGTGGAAAATGTTCTTGAATTTAATGGTAGCATATAGTGTCGGAAGCTTGACATTTATCCCTAGTGGAGTCTCCACTATGAGGGTAGCGGCCGGAGATGATGAGATGTCTCTCTTCCCTTTTGGGGGGGAAAGGACTTGCATCAATTCCGTCCTCTCTCCTCTCTTTCCCTTTTTAGTGAGGGAAGGGTGCTTTGCTTGTGGGCCCCACACCACCGCATAGCCACTCAGAGATACGTGGAGGCCTATTTCTCAAGAGTGTAAAGTTTGTCATTCTAAATGGGGTTTGATGATGGTCCAATGTGGGGATCGGGATTATACAAAAGTTGGAGTCGCCACCTAGGATTATGGGCCTAAAACCTAGAGGTGGGCCCAATTCCTGAGAAAAGGGCTCAAAGTCAGTCTGGTCCAAAGATTTAGGGAATATGTTAGGTTGTAGAATTAAGAAGGTGTTAGGAACCTAATCTACCCTGTTCGACTGGTCTTCCTACTAGATACTTAAGAACGAACATTTTTCATAATTATCATTATTCCATATGCATGGCTAAGTTATCACACATGTATACATTGATTAAATTTAAACTACTATGTACACTAAAACAATGTCTATATAAAGTCTACATAATGACAATTTGGTTGAGAAACTGTACCTAAAATTAACCCCTATTTCGGGTCAAGAGAGGTGGGCCCCTGATTAGTACCGGCTCGGACTGTCTTTCATGTTTTCCTGGCTCGAGGGAAGATGGTCTTGACCTCCAACTTCCTTTCTTAAGAGATGCTAACTATGATGGTATTCGGATAGGGTTCCGGCTAGGAATGGTTACGTTCGGATTTGGATTCAGATAGAGCTTTGGCTAAGGAAGGCTGTTTTCAGATTTGGATTCGGATAGAGCTTTGGCTAGGGAAGGCTATTTTAAGGCTTAGGATGAGGTGGCACTCTGGTAGAGCTTCCACTGGGGATAGGCTATGGGAGGGCTAGGCTAAGGTGGCACTCTGGTAGAGGTTTCGCTAGGAATAGGCTAGGGAGGGCTAGGCTGAGGTGGCACTCTGGCAGAGCTTTTGTTGGGGATACGCTAGTGGAGGGCAAGGCTAAGGAGCTTTCGCTGGGATTAGGCTAGGGGAGGGCTAGGCTGAGGTGGCACTTCGGCAAAGCTTCTGTTGGGAATGGCTATTTCTAGAAAGATTCTAGGAGCACTTGGATAGGGCTTTCACTAAGAACTGCTATTTTTGGAAAGAAATAGATTGACCTAAAAATGGATTGAAGATCCCCAAAGCCTCTAAGAACACTTCGAAGATCCGAACGGAACTTTGAATTTTGAAAAAGATCTCTTCGTAGACCCGAAGAACCTCAAGGGGAGAGGGATTTCTATTTCTGGTAAAGATCAAGAACACTAAAAGGGGAGAGTCTAAGGACATACTACTTTTGGCAAAAACTGGATTGGACTAAGAACTGGGATTGAAGATCTTCAAAGTCCTGGTAAAGATCAAGAACACTCAAAGGGGGAAAGCTAAGAACATACTACTTTTGGTAAAACTGGATTGGACTAAGAACTTGGATTGAAGATCTTCGAAGTCCCGAAGAAAGATCAAGAACACTCAAAGGGGGAAGGCTAAGAACATACTACTTTTGGAAAAAACTGGATTGGACTAAGAACTTGGATTGAAGATCTTCAAAGTCCCAAAGAACACTTTGAAGATCTGAACAAGATTTTCGATCTTGACGAAGATCACTTCGAAGAACCAAAAAAAATCAAGAGGGGGGGAGGAGGAGAGAGAGGGTTTCACTACTATGGAGTGAGGTGGGGTTGTTTGGTGTGTAAAATCCAAAGGAGGGGGTATTTATAGGTTTTTTCGGCCAATGGGAAAGAGGGAACATCTTTATCCAATAGAGGAAAGAGGGTTATTGGACTAAAGTGGGTGAAGAGGGCTTTATCCAATAGGTAAAAGGGGTTCTTGGACCAAAATGGTTGAAGAGGGCTTTTATCCAATGGGAAAAAGGGGTTTATTGGTCTTAAGTGGGTGAAGAGGGGATCTCTTCACCCATAGGGTCAGAGGAATACTAATCCCTACCATTGATGGATGTGCCCAAGATTGGGGCATGGTCAGTATGAGAGGGTAGGCAATGTGTACAAAGTGTGTGGGTAATGGCATAGATGTGCAGTGCATGGCACATGGGTATGTGGGGGATTGGCATCGGTGTGCGGCACTGTGGCATGGGTGTGCAGCACTTGGCACATAGGGCAGTATACATATGGGCACTGGCAAGGCAAGGGGCAAGCCTAGTCGGGGCAGCAGGCATGGGTAGCAGCCATGGACTGGCAACAATAGGTATATGCACAAGCTACAACATACATAGGCGCGGGCTGTAGCCAGCAGGGGTGAGGGCCATGGCCAGAGGGGGCACAGGCTACATACTGCCAGAGGGGGCCTGAGCTGGGTCCTGCAGGGCATGGTTCATGGCCAGAATGGGCACAGACTATAGCCAGAGGGGGCATGGGCTGGGTCCTGCGGGGGCATGGGTCATGGCCAGAGGAGGGGCGTGTTATAGCTAGAGGGGGCACGGACTGGGTCCTATGGGGGCACGGACTGGGTCCTACGGGGGCACGGGCTATGGCCAGCAACCATGGGCAGTAGCCATGTGTTAGGTAGCTACTAGAGTGCAGCGCTCGCAGTGCGGGTGCAATCATAGATTTTTTTGGTGATGATCATAGGAGATCTGATGGTCTGATTTTGACATACCATATATCGTCAAAATCGTATTTCCTAGCACTATCCATCTGTACGATCATCTTGACCAGAGTCCTTCATATATAGAAAGTCAATAGTAGACCCTCTTCTCTCCCACACAGGGTTTCCAGCGTTTTCAGGTAGGGGATGAATTTGGGGTATTTGGGTAGGTAGGGGACTTTTTCAGGCTTTCAGTAGGCTAGCCAGTGTGCATAGCATATGTACGAGAAAATATAATTTTTTAGGAATGATCGTAGGACATCCGACAGTCTGATTTTGACATGCCATGTATCATCAGAATAGTATTTTCGAGCACTATCCATCTGTACGGTCATCTTAACCAGATTCCTTCGTATATAGAAAGTCAAAATTTGACCCTCTTCTCTCTTGTGTGGGAGTTTCCAAGGTTTCAGGTAGGGGAATGTTTCCATCATCATCTATATTTATCAGAAGCTGAAAGTCACGTCCAAGATCCACATTTCATCATAGCTTGAGGAGGGTGACAAAATTGGGCGTCTACAGGGTTATAGGAACCAAGTAAGTTTCATGATAGCCTACCTTGCCTACTGTATCTTCACGGTATTGGATAAGGGTGCTTCACATCTCTGCCTCCCGTACATTATGTTGAAGACCATGGAGTACGAAGCTACTCATCCCAAACACTCAGGATTCCCCTATGGTAGGTCACTTACCAAAGTATTTGAGTACTTCCAAGTGGATTTGAGAGGCGAGGAAGGGAAATATCTCAAGGACAGGTTCACCAAGGAGAACCTACGTAGGATGGGCCTACAGAGTCACATGGGTGCACCCCAGGAGGCAGGAGGGCAAGGAGTAAAGGGTATAGTAGGAGAGGATGAGAGTGAGGAGGATGAGGACTACATCCCTCATCCTGATTAGGAGGACATATATGATGAGGAGATTCCTTGAGGAAGAGCCTCTAGAGACCAGGGCTACAGATCCGCAATTCAGAACCCCATAATCATTAGCTGGGACATTTGACTTTCAGAGACTGTTGGATAGTGTGAATGCCCAGAGAGATGGGCAAGATCGGATCTTGGAGCAAGTGGTGGAGAGTGCCACCTGGGAATTAGCGATGCAGCATAGATTGGGAAGGATGGAGGCTAATTTCTTAGCCTTAGCCCAGGACTTGGATAGGGTCTCCAACGGAATTGCTACTGATTTCCGTAGGAGGTCACCTTGACTAACGATAGGCTTGACTTTTATAATCGACAATTCTGTTGCATCTCATGGCCTAGAGGTGGGGAGACATTCACCGTGGATGATGATGATTAATGGAGTGACGGACCCCCACCCCTTATTCTTGTGTGGCCTTTCTTGACTTGATTTGGAGAACTCTTCTATTTTCTCTCTTTTCTATCCTTTCTGTTTGGTGGTGGTGATTCTGTGGTGGTTTGAGTACGTTTATGCTTTCCTATGGTTTGAGTTTGATCATGTGGTGAGAATGGTGTTGGGTTCTTTTGGATAGTTTGATTTATTTGTTTATCCCTTTGTATGGTTTGGTGGTGACTATGTTAGTCACCACACTTTGTTCATTATGTTCTTATGTATTGTTATTAGATGGTGACTTTGTAAAATTTTTGGTAATCTAGTGTAGCGTTGTTATGCTGCGAAAATTTTTATCAAATTTTGCATCCACTGGTTTATGGAACTGGCCATTTGGCTCTTTATTATTCTGAATAAGTCTATTCCCATGCATGTAATGGAATACAAGAATTTAAAATTTTTCATCTTATTATCAGTTTTAATTCTTTAAAGTTTTTATATTTACCCAACCTCATGTCCTATTGTAAGATGTTATAGTGATCTATTTTGTATGCTGCAAGTGGATAGAGCATGGCACACTGATACCACCGTTGTCACACCCCGTTCACACAGAACCAGACCGGTGACCGAGCTAACACCTATTTACCTAAAACCTGCCAGGATCATTTGACGTAGTAGCCACTGCACAACATACACACAACTAAAGAAAGCAAATTCTATATTTTAGCAGAAGTCTTACATGTATATACCTGTAAACACCCCATTACTCTTGATACCCATCATTGTATTACATAATACATTTACATATGGGCCCATAGGTGTGATATATACATAAGAAATACAATTTAAACATCCAGAGCACAAAATGGGTAATATCACAAAATAATAAAAAAGAATCTTGGGATAGCATCAATTTTGTTGTCCCGTAACATAACTCTTGTACTGGCACTCAGCCCTGTGCCTAAGATCTTTAGGGATCCACCAATCCTCAGCTGAAAACTCCACAGTGGGTCCCGGCTCTAGCTCTTCAACCTAATAACCTGTGAGATCATCTAAAAAAAGTGTGCACGTGGGATGAGCTCACTAGCCCAGTAAGTGAAAAAAAAGACCAAGCAATCATATACAATACAAATAAACCTATATGTTTGTAAGTCCATTTTTAATAACCTAAATCACCTAAGCAACATTTCAAAGTCATAGGTTATGTGCTACTCACAACCACAGTGCACCTATGCCCTAGGTATAAGTCACGAACTCCATCCCCGTGATATGCCATAGGATTGTCGGAAAAGGCCAGCCGTGGGTACCAGAAAAGTAAATTATTGTTCCTCAGCGACATTAAAGTAAATTGGGCCTTGCCCTGCGTTAAAGTAAAATGGGTCTTGCCCTGTATTAAAGTAAAAGCAGTACGATTGGCCTTCTAATTATATCACCAAAGTTCTCGACCGTCCTAGTGACCGGCCAGGTGTACTTTAAACCGTAACCGCTGGTACACAACCTCGGGCTTCCCCCCAGTGATATACCTAACACATAAACCCCTGTTGGGAAGGATCATAGTACAAGGATATGTCATTCCTAAGCGCATACTCCTATATAAGACAGTATGACTGTATAGTGCCACCACATCCCATTCTATGGACCACCAATACTTTCGTTTCCAAGCCGACTACAACATCTAGTCTAGCAATGCTTCACATTCAATAATTTAAAATCATCCATCTCATAACTCATAGCAAGAATCAGCATTTAACAATCAAAGTCACAATATGAAAAATCATAATTGAATATCATAATGCACAAGACAATGCATGCAAATGGCATTCGTGGATGGCTAGTCTACACATAGTATAAAATGATGACATGGCTAATCTATAACAATAATGGAATGATGCAAAAACACTCCAAAAATAAAGTCAATGTCCTCTTCCCACTTACCTATATATGTACAATGTTCACCCTTAGTACGAGGAACATCCGGCGTGCGGTGACGAGAGTTTGTAGTAAAACCTATCATAAAAAGGTTGAGCTTAGAATATCTCTACTTTAGGCTCATAACCAATAAGGAACGATGTCCCAACGTGTTTAAAATTACTATAGAAGGTTGCCCGACAAATTTGGGCCCAATCAAAACCCGATGGTTCGGAGTGGTAGATCAACCAGTGGGCCGAGAGCGATGGGGCAAGTGCCCACTGATCCTTGCTCGTCGGTCAAGCCAGAAGCCCAACCAGGACAGGCAGGCTCCAGATTGGTGGGTCCAACCACTTCTAGGGCACCCACCAGTTAGAACCGAGATTTTGTTGTTTACCTCCATTCTCCATCCCACCTTAGGGATACCACAAGGGGTCGATTCGACTACATTTTCCACACATCTAAGGTCCCATATTATGATTCTAACCTAGATCTAGGGTCTATTCAAAGTCTTAAGCATGGATCTTATCTCTTTGTTCAAGAACACCTTCAAAAATCCTAAATCTCTTCCTTAGCTCAAGAAATCACCAAATGCTTTTCAAATATTACGATTTCTTCCTTTGAAACCTTCAAAACAACTTGTAGGTCTTCCATTAAACCTTAGATTCATATTCTTAAGTGGGATTAACAAGATCTAAAGGATTTCTACCACTTAGGGTTTCTTGAGGGTTTAAGAAATATAGCCTTTACTCACCTCAAATTGTAGATCTCTATATGAGGATCACTATTCCGATCCTGAAATCAAAAGATCTAACCCCAGCATCCCACAACGAGCAACTTCTTCCCCTTTTTCTTCCTTCTTCTTACCTTCTCTTTCTTTCGTTTCTCTCCTTTGCTTTTCTCACCCACCTTGTAAAGCCATAAGTGAGAGAAAAGAATAAATGCTATTTATACCTAGTCACACTGGTGGGTCTGACCCACCTATGACCACTAGCCAATCGGTCAAAACTTAGTCGAATGATTGGGGTTTTGACGGGCTCGGCCCCTGACACATATTTCAGTCCCGATAATTAACAAAAATTTATACTCGACATAAAATACAGCTACGTCCTTTATTGTTCGTACATGGCCCTGTGATATGTGCAAGTGCACGGCTTAGGCACATGAACTTCACTAGGCATCGAATCAAACTCGTCTGGCCATCCTGAGTTTAGCATCACCCTTGCTATCATATTCCATAGGGTACCAGACTCAACTCAATTGAGTTCATATCTTGCATGATCAAATCAAATGAACTGGCTACCTGGGTTTAGAAAGTAGGGTATCACACCAACAAAGTGTTCCTAAATCTTCCCCATCTATTACTCCCCTTAACTCTCCTTCTGTTGAGGGCACAAGTGTGCCTCTTGTTCCAAGTTTGTATGATGAACCTAAAGTAGCTAAAGATGATTTGGTTGCGGAAATAAAAAATGATTCTTCTTTGAAAGAGCAAATTCCTAACAATCCTTATGCTCCCCCTGTCCCCTTTCCTAATCATTGGTAAACAAAAAGAAGACTGCTTCCATAGAGAAAATTTTAGAAGTCTTCACAAAGGTAGAAGTGAACATCCCTCTTTTGGATGTCATATCCCAAATCCCTGATTATGCAAAGGTCCTGAAAGATTTGTACTCACAATTGTATTAGGAGTTTGCCCAAAAAGGCGTTCTTGGCGGGTAATATTAGTTCCATAATTACTCAGCCTATAGTAGCCAAGTATAAGGATCCTAAGAGCCCTTCCATAGCTTGTGTCATAGGTAACACCTTTATTGAGCATGCCTTACTTGACCTTGGCGCAAGTGTGAATCTTTTGCTTTACCATGTGTATAAGCAATTAGGATTGGGAGAATTGAAAGCCACTGGAACTACTCTTCAATTGGTAGATAGGTCTGTTAAGATTTCTAAAGGGATGGTTGAGGATGGCTTGCTTAAGGTAGAGGAATTTATTTTCCCCATTGATTTCATTGTGTTAGATACTAAGCCCTTCCCAACCAAGGATGAGATCCGAATAATTCTAGGAAGACCATTCCTGGCTACCAGTAATGCATTAATCAATTGCTGGAATGGTTTCCTAAGGTTATCTTTTGGCAACCAAACTATTGAGTTTAAAATGTTTAGGATAGGCAAGCAACCACATATAGAAGAAGATATCAATATGCTTGAGGATTTTCTGGATTTTTTTGATGATTTAATTGCCAACTTTGACATTGATTTTGATTCAGAATTCCAAGAGTGTATGAATGAGTTTAATGATGATAGTGAAAATTTCTTTTCTGAAATCTTGAGTCTTCACACACCTGTGGAGCCCTTAGGACCTCTTTCCAATTCCATTTCCAAACCTTCCATAGTTGAGCCCCCTAAGCTAGATCTTAAAGAGTTGCCATCTAATTTGAGGTATGCTTTTCTGGGGCCTGACCATACTCTTCCAGTAATAATTTCTTCAGATTTGAATTCTAGCCAGGAAGAGTTAAAAGACAATAAAGAAGCCCTAGGTTGGACCATGTCTGTTATCAAGGGTATAACCCCTTCTATTGTGCAACATCATATACATCTTATAGAGGATTCCAAACCATCCATGGAACCCCAAAGAAGAACTAATCCAGTGATGATGGAAGCCATTAAGAAAGCGATCCTAAAGTGCTTGGATCATGGAATAATTTATCCTATTTTTAATAGCCAATAGGTAAGCCTAGTTCATGTAGTGCCTAAGAAGTCTGGTGTTACTATAGTTCCCAATGCCAGTAACGAACTAATTTCAACCCGTGTCCAACTAGGGTGGAGAGTGTGTATAGACTGCAGGAAACTTAATGCGGCAACCTAGAAGGACCACTTCTCATTTCTATTCATTGACCAGATGTTAGAGAGGTTAGTTGGACATGAATACTATTGTTTTCTTGATGGATATTCCAGCTATAACTAGATCCCAATTTCTTTAAAGGACCAACATAAAACCACTTTTACATGCCCATATGGAACATTTGCTTATAGGCGTATGCCCTTTGGGCTTTGCAATGCCCCTGCTACATTCCAACGATGCATGATGAGCATCTTTTCTGACATGATAGAATAATTCTTAGAAGTATTTATAGATGACTTTTCAATTCATAGGAATACCTATTTTGAGTGTCTTCACCATTTTTTCCTAGTTTTGAAAAGGTGCATATCTAAGAATTTAGTTTTGAATTGGGAGAAATGCCATTTTATAGTTAAATCTGGTATTGTTTTAGGCCATGTAGTATCCAAGGAGGGAATTAATGTAGATAGAGCCAAAGTGGATTTAATTGATAATTTACCACCTCCCTAATCTGTTAAGGATGTTCAGTCTTTTCTGGGGTATGCTGGCTTCTACAAAAGGTTTATTAAGAACTTTAGTTAGTTAGCCCGGCCTCTCACTTCACTACTTGCCAAAGATGAAACTTTTGAGTTTTCTAAAGAGTGCCTAGAATCACTTAAGCAACTTAAGAAGGAGTTGACCAATGCACCTATTGTTCAGCCACCTATTTGGATTGAACCTTTTGAACTGATGTGTGATACTTCATATTTAGCCATAGAAGCGGTTTTGATTCAAAGGATTAATAAGCTTCCCACTATCATTTACTATGCTAATAGGACCCTAAATGATGCACAAATCAACTATTCAACCACTGAAAAAGAACTTTTAGCTATTATGTTTGCGTTAAAAAAGTTTCGGTATTCAATTGGGAAGAAGGATGCCAAAGCCCATCTCATTAGGTAGGTTTTACTTTTGTAAGAGTTTGATTTAGAAATTAGGGATAAGAAGGAGTTCAAAACCTAGTTACAGACTATTTATCCCAGCTTCCCAATTCCTTAACAATCAATTCTCTAGTCAACGAGAATTTTCTAGATGAACTGATACTTGTAGTATCCAGTGAATTATGGTTTGCTGACATTGTCAATTTCTTAGTTTCGGGTGTGACTCCAGATCATTGGTCCACCAAAGATAGGTATCATTTCCTTTCCCAAGTTAAGCATTTCTTTTGGGACGGTCCTTATCTTTTTAAAGTTTGTCCATACCAAATTATCAGATGTTGTATGCCTGATCATGAACAACACTCAATTTTATCTTTTTTTCATGTTCATGCATGTGGTGGACACTTTGGACTTAAGAAGACTACCGCAAAGGTTCTCGAATGTGGATTTTATTAGCCCCCTTTTTTTTATATATGCTTTTAATTTTTGCAAGGCTTGTTCCGCCTGCCAGTCTTTTAGCCATATCAATAAGAGAAACATGATGCTCCTCAACCCAATTCTGGTAGTTGAGATCTTTGATGTGTGTGGCATCGATTTCATAGGACCATTCCCTAATTCCTTTGAGAATTTATACATACTTTTGGCTGTTGATTATGTTTCTAAATGGATAGAGGCCATACCTTGTAAATTTAATGACCATAAAGTGGTGGTCCAGTTTCTTAGAGAGAACATTTTTTTTTGCTCTGGTACACCAAGTGCTATAATTAGTGATAGTGGTACTCATTTTTGTAATCGGAATTTTAAGGCCTTGATGAAAAAGTATGGGATCACCCATAAGTTAGCTACCCCTTATCACCCCCAAACTAGTGGCCAAAAGGAAGTGTTTAATAGAAAAATCAAACTTAGAGAAAACTGTTAATCCCTACCGTAAGGATTGGTCCCTTAGGTTTATTGATGCCTCGTAGACCCATCGAATTGCATTCAAGATTGACCTTGGTCAGTCTCCCCACCATTTGGTGTATGGGAAAGCCTGTCACTTACCAGTTGAATTGGCGCATAAGCCCTTTTGGACCATCAAAAAGCTCAACTTTGATTTGTTAGATACGGGTATTCATTGTAGGCTCCAACTATCTGAGTTGGAGGAATTTAGGAATGATTCTTACGAAAGTTCTAGGATTTACAAGGAAAAGACCAAAGCCTTCCATGATAAGCACATTCTGTGCAAATCTTTTGTAATTGGTGATAAGGGCTTATTGTACAACTCTCGGTTGCACCTTTTCCCTAGTAAGCTTAGATCTCGATGGGATGGCCCGTTTATTATCCATAATGTATATCCTAATGGTGCTATGGAGATTCTGAATCAAGGAATAGGGGTAATTTTAAAGGTTAATGGTCAACGTTTAAAATCGTTCCTCGAGTTTCCTACTACTACTAGTCAAGAGGTCATGGATCTCCATGAATCTCTTTACATTGATGACTAATTTTTAACTAGGGATGACCTCCTTGCATAGTCTTTGCTTTTAATTATTTCCATGTATTGAGGACATTGCATGACTTAAGTGTGGGGGAGAGAAACCAGTTTCTTTTTGTCTTTGCTTTTTTTCTCCCTTGGTTTTTGTTTGTTTTTCTTTTTGGTTTTAAGCTTGCTAAGGATGAAGTCCTACTTTGGTTTTTGGCTAATGATCATACCATTCGGTTGTTTGATATATGAATATAATAATTTTGATTTAGGTACCCATCTTGAATGCAAAAAAACCCTGTTGGGAATAAAGAAACAAGCCTGTGTCTTGAGGTGGGACTCTCTTTTAAAAAAATAAGAGACCCTTGTTTTACAGTGTTGGACCATATGTAAGTCTGTGGGGTCCTCGTACTCTTGATTTGGAGTTGAGACCCTCTTTTTAATTTGGCATGTGTTGACAAATACACAATTTTAAGTGATGTGTGGAAAGTGATATAAAAGTTTTTTTCCTTGGAACTAGACAGTGCATTACGCCTTAGGAAGTATGGTATCTCGATCCAAACTCTTAGGGAAGAAATTTCTGAAAGAACTCTGGCACCACTATCTATGTGGGCATATGCAAAAAGCGAAGCTATATAGTAACTTGGGTGTCTGGTGCTTGCAACACTATGTCATTCAGGCCAATAGCAGTGAAGTAGGATAGAGTTTATTATAAAAAATAAAAAAAAATAAAAAAATAAAAAAGAGAAAGGAAACCACATAGCAGGAAAGTATGTCAATGCCTTGGTAACATGTTTGGTTAAAAACACTCTAATACCTTAGTCCTTGGTTCCCTACTACTTCACAAGTGGTTTTTCCTTAAGATAAGGATGTTTTGGAAGAGACAAGGTGAGTTCCAAATTAAGAAATATGCTAGTGCCTGGAATTGATATGGCATAATAAAAATTCAAGGGTGGGGATCCCTAGTAAGAGGAATTTATCTTTGCTTCAGATTGGTATGGCCCGTACCTTTAACCAAGGTTGGGATTTGTTATTTTCTAAATCTTAGGTGTATATTCACTACAAATACCCACGGGACACAACTCGTCCACTAGGGGTGACCTAGGGGTTTAAAGGCTTATTACACATGCTAAGTGCAACCATGATTCCTATGAAAGTGAGTTAGGTTTTGTTGTTTACTTTTTATACTTTTTGTTTTGCTCGAGGACTAGCAAAGTCTAAGTGTGGGGGAATTATAATGAGCACATTTATGTGTGAAATTTTAGGTAGTAAAGCATGCATTTTACATATTTAGAATGGAGCTACCTTGGGTTTTACTCTCTTTTTACAGGTTTTGTATTTTCAAGGCCTTAATGTTACACCCGTACCCTAATCCGGTCTAATTTGAACTATTATGACAAGCCTCGGATCAGAGATCGAAAGTACGACCAATTTTTGGCTTGCAGCTATGCATTGCTGAGGGAGTAGAGATGACCCCACATGTTTATGCATTGTATGCCTATCTAACTAGAGGGGATTCATACCTTTCGATTTTAGACGGTAGGTGACCCGACTCTCGATACTTGAATTCTGGCAAGCATTAAATGATTGTCGAATGGCCTTGAGCATGTCCAAGGGAAACCACCTGTGTGAGAGCAGCCATGGGATAGCAAGCTGTCAAGACAAGAAGTTGTCTTGACCACCGGAAACAAACCACTAGAAGTAGCCTGGGCCTGGATCCGGTGACTGTTTCTGGTGGGTTGACAGGCTGCTGTTGGGGTTTTGATGCCTGTGGTTCCTACCACTCGCATCGTAAATGCTTCCATATGATCCCAAATCATCCTCCACACCTTCCTCATGATGTGAGCGCTTTACAGACCTAAATGGTCGGGTCCTCGTGCCCTGAAATTCATTTTAACTCGATTGGTCCAAAAGGGGTCCAACCCAAATAGACCCTAAGGTCCACTTAAGTTATAAGTTGGGAAATGAGGATTCATTTCCTTATTTCCCTTGTGCTCAACGTAGGAGGGGAGATAAAGAGGAGAGAAAGGAAGAAGAAGGTTGGAGGCTTACCTTGGTGTCGGCCGCCACCAAGTTGCCGGAATCACTGCCAGAGGTAAGTACACTCACTTTCACCACTCTCTCTGTTCATTTTGACCTAGATGAAGCTAGGCATGGATGGAATATTAGTGTACAAACCATGTTAAGATTGTAGAATGCATGTTCTACCCTCTCGGTGATGTTGTCGAGCTCGAACGATGCCCGATGAGCTCCAGCAACAAGTATTGCCAAAAGACCAACTAGGATTTCGATCGTTCGATCGACATATGTCCCAAATGGCTTAGTGGAATTGGGATTTTCTTGGCTTTGAATTACGCTAGAAATATCCCCTACAAACTCTATGGAACAAATCCCAATGATCGGGCCTGAGCTGGAAAGCCCCCATTTGAGTTGGACCTTTCTGTAATTCCACTGGAAATATGGCACAAGAAACACTATAGCTATTTCTGGTGGACAAATGAGCCTTAAGTGCTCTCAATCTTCTCCACCAGAAACAAGATTGATATTTTCAGTAAAAATTCCCCCCAATTCGAGTTGGACCTTTTTGTAATTCCACCAGAAATATCGCATAGGAAACACTGTAGCTATTTTCGGTGGGTGTTTTGAGTGATAATACTGTCACTTACGGACAATGTCTGTACCCTTTGGGGGTGACCGGTGTGGGTCCCTCCCGATGTTTCCAATGCGTACTGATGTATGATTCCCTTTGTGTCTAGGACAGTGACGCGCATGTGCCCCAAAGTAAGAATTGATTTGATCGATCGGTGGCCGTACTTTAACCCAAATACACCCAATCGTAAACCAGAAGAGGGATGGACTGTGTTTATTTTTGGAATGTTTATTATTATAAAATTTCTCACATGCTTAGAATTATATTTTTAATTATAATTGCTCAAATACGATGATGATATGTTACATTTGTCATTTTACGATCATGATATGAACTGTATGGATATGTATGACGGGACTCGGTGTGGCCAAGGTGGTACCGGTACCATGACCGTCGTGTGTTTGGTTGTGTGTGTGAGACAGAATCCAGTGTGGCCGAGGTCGTATCGGTGCGATGATTACCGTATGTATGTTGCATTCATGCATTGATTATGTGCATTAGAGTTAGTTGTAGTCACAGGTTACACTTTGTGGCCAAGGTCTCACTAGTATCGTGTACTGATGAGCACATTTATGTGTGAAATCTAGGGTAGTAAAACATGCATTTTACATATTTAGAATAGAGCTACCTTGGGGTTTACTCTCCTTTTGTAGGTTTTATATTTTCAAGGCCTTAAGGACTATCGGGCGCTATATCTCCAATTTTACACGTAAAGAGGTCCTACTTCTTTTCAGGGTTGCGAAGAGGACAAAATTTTGAGCAAGATGGACATGTCCAATTAAAAGTACGCATTCGTTTGGTTACTCGTACAAGTGATTATTCTTTCAGGCCAGAAAGAGAATAATGGATCAGAACTGAATTGAGATGCAGAACCAGCCCGTTTGCAATTGTCTCAGAGGCACAAGGAATACTCCAAATGCCAACAAGGATCCATGGACCACATCCTTAAGTGATTGAAGATTCATTTTTGGTAACAACAACTACCTAGTGTAGTTGAGTGTAGTTGGTAAGCTATGATGTGCAAAATTCCCTTGCTCACCAAGAGGTCTCAAATTCGAATCTCATGGTTGTTTTTTTTAGAGAATTTTGTTGAAGATTTTCTGCTTTTCACTCACTTAAAGTACTAAGGGCATAGAGGGGATTTTCACATCAAATTAGAAGGAAGGAAAATCGTGGAAGGGTTCCTGCACAAGAAGAGAAGAAAAAAAAAAGGAAAGAAAAAAAAAAAGGAGAAATAAAGATTGTCCAAATCTTCTCTCTCCTCCACATCATCACCAAAATATTGTCCAAATCACAAAAAGCAAGAAGAAAATCGTCCCTTGGAGGGAGAAAAAGAAGAGAAATAAATTAGAAAAAAAAAGAAAGAAAATAAGCAAAAAAATTATAGGAAATTTCTCCAAATTTATTTCTCTCTTCTCTCTCCACCATCTTAGTACTTTTGGACTCAAAAGATCTTACTATCAATTGTGGGTTTCTCTCTTTTAGGAAAGAGAAATTTGTTACCCTACCTCCCCATTCCCTATAAATACAACTCATGTAAGAGGAGGAGAGACAATTCATTCTTCTTCTAGTTTTTTTTAGTTTCTCTCTCTTTCTCTTGCTCTCTCTTTAGTTTTAGTTCTTCTTTATATTTTCTTTAATCACTATTATAATAGTTTTTTTTATTTCAATTAATGCAAGTACTCTTTTATTCTTATTCAGCCTTTTTATGTTTATGATTTATGCAATTGAGTTGTAATTTTTTAAGTTATAGTTCTAGGATTAGATCTAGGTGACAAGATCACAAACCGTGGAACATTTTTTTTTTCAAGTTCAAGCATTGATTCAAGTAAGTAGGCTCCTTCAGTAGTCTTCTCTCCCCCCACTCATTCCCTCTTCTGACTACCCTTTCTTTCTTAATTTAGGATTTTTATTTTCAGTCTTTACATTATTGCTATCCCTTTCCCCCAAGGTTCATGGCTAGTGTATGTGTTGGCTTTGCCCCTCCTATCCATAGAATCATCAATTTATTGCTTTTATTTTAATTGTCTCCCTTTCCCTAAAGCCAAGTAGAGTAACCCTTGTAAGAGTGACTCTCTGGTCAAGTAGTGAAGCTCATATTATGATGCATCCATCGGGCTAAGTAGAGAAACGTACTTGTGAGTCTCTCGAGCTTTATCCCCTTTCTTTTACTTTATTTTTATTTCAGCATTTTTTTCCATTATTTATTTTTTTTTAATTGCGTGGGTTGTTTATTTTCAGTTATTTATTTATTTAATTTAATTGCGTATTTGCGTGGCTTGCGTCTTTAAATTCTTAGATGACGAATGGTTAGGACATTATTTTAGATACATATGTTTAGGACGGTAATTAGAATTATATCACAACCATTAATCGGTTTACTTTCGTATTATTAAAAGAAATAAAAAAATAAAGTGACTACTCTTTCTGTGTTCGACCTGTAGCTACACTAATCCGTACGCTTGCGGTTACATTTTAAATCTCAAACAAGTTTTTGGATGAACACATTTATGTGTGAAATCTAGGGTAGTAAAACATGCATTTTACATATTTAGAATGGAGCTACCTTGGGTTTTACTCTCTTTTTGCAGGTTTTATATTTTCAGGGCCTTAAGGACTATCGGGCGTTATATCTTCAATTTTACACGTAAAGAGGTCCTATTTCTTTTCATGGTTGTGAAGAGGATAAAATTCTGAGCAAGGTAGACATGTCCAATTACAAGTACGCATTCGTTTGGTTACTCGTACAAGTGATTATTCTTTTCAGGCCAGAAAGAGAATAATAGATCAGAACTAAACCGAGATGCAGAACCAACCCGTTTGCAATTATCTCAAAGGCACAGGGAATACTCCAAATGCCAACAAGGATCGATGAACCACATCCTTAAGTGATTGAAGGTTCATTTTTGGTAACAACAACTACCTAGTGTAGTTGGTGAGCTATGGTGTGCAAAATTCCCTTGCTCACCAAGAGGTCTCAAGTTCGAATCTCATGGTTGTTTTTTTTAGAGAATTTTGTTGAATATTTTCTGCTTTTCACTCACTTAAAGCACTAAGGGCATGGAGGGGATTTCCACATCAAATTAGAAGCAAGGAAAATCGTGGAAGGGTTCCTAAGCAAGAAGAGAAGAAAAAAAAAGGAAAGAAAAAAAAAAGGGAGAAATAAAGATTGTCCAAATCTTCTCTCTCCTCCACATCATCACCAAAATATTATTCAAATCACACAAAGCAAAAAGAAAATCATCCCTTGGAGGGAGAAAAAGAAGAGAAATAAATTAGAAAAAAAAGGAAAGAAAATAAGCAAAAAAATTATAGGAAATTTCTCCAAGTTTATTTCTCTCTTCTCTCTTCTCCATCTTAGCACTTTTGGACTCAAAAGATCTTACTATCAATTGTGGGTTTCTCTCTTTTAGGAAAGAGAAATTTGTTACCTTACCTCCCCATTCCCTATAAATATAACTCATGTAAGAGGAGGAGAGACAATTCATTATTCTTCTAGTTTTTTTTTAGTTGCTCTCTCTCTCCCCCTCTCACTCTTTAGTTTTAGTTCTTCTCTATTCTTCTCTATTTTTGCTTTAATCACTTTGGTAATAGTTTTTTATGTCAATTAATGCAAGCACTCTTTTATTCTTATTCAGCCTTTTCATGTTTATGATTTATGCAATTGAGTTGTAATTTTTTAAAGTTATAGTTCTAGGCTTAGATCTAGGTGACAAGATCACGAGCCGTGGAGCAATTTTTTTTTCAAGTTCAAGCATTGATTCAAGTAAGTAGGCTCCTTCAGTAGTCTTCTCTCCCCCCTCTCATTCCCTCTTCTGGTTACCTTTTCTTTCTTAATTTAGGATTTTTATTTTCAATCGTTACATTATTGTTATCCCTTTCCCCCAAGGTTCATGGCTAGTGTATGTGTTGGCTTTGCCCCTCCTAGCCATAGAACCATCAATTTATTGTTTTTATTTTAATTGTCTCCCTTTTCCTAAAGCCAAGTAGAGTAACCCTTGTAAGAGTGACTCTCTGGTCAAGTAAGGAAGCTCATATTATGATGCATCCCTCGGGCTAAGTAGAGAAACCTACTTGTGAGTCTCTCTCTAGCTTTATCCCCTTTCTTTTACTTTATTTTTATTTCAGCATTTTTTCCCTTTATTGTTTTTTTTTTAATTGCGTGGGTTGTTTATTTTCAGTTATTTATTTATTTAATTTTAATTGCATGGCTTGCGTCTTTAAATTCTTAGATGACGAATGGTTAGGACGTTATTTTAGATACATATGTTTAGGACGGTAATTAGAATTAGATCACAACCATTAATCGGTTCACTTTCGTATTATTAAAAGAAATAAAAAAATAAAGTGGCTGCTCTCCTTATGTTCAACCCGTAGCTACACTGATCCATACGCTTGCGGTTACATTTTAAATCTCAAACAGGAAGCTCTACCAAAGTACCACCTCGACCTAGGCCTCCCTTAGCCTATCCCCAATGGAAGCTCTACTGGAGTACCACCTCATCCCAAGCCCAAAAATAGCATTCCCTAGCCGAAGCTCTGTTTGAATCCAAAGCTAAAAATAGCCTTCCCTAGCCGAAGCTCTGTTTGAATTCAAATCAGGAAGTGATCATTCCTAGCTAGAACCCTGTCCAAGTACCATCATAATCAGCATCTCTCAAGAAAGGAATTCAGAGGTCAAGACCATCTTCCCCTGAGCCAGTAGAATCCAAAAAATAGTCCGAGCCGATACCAATCAAGGGCCCACCCCTCTTAACCCGAAACAGGAGTCAAATTCAGGTATAATCTCTCTCCTCATTCATGCATAATGTAGACATCTAATAAGATTTGTTTTAGTGTATATAATAGTTTGAATTCAATTAATGTATATTTGTGTGATAACTTAGCCATATATGCGGAATAGTAATAATTGTGAAAAATGTTCGTTCTCAAGCATCTAGCAAGAAGACTGGTTGAACCGGGCAGATTGGGTGCTTAACACCTTCCCAACTCTGTAACCTGACATTTACCCTAAATCTCTGAACCAGACCAAGATTTGGGCTCTTTTCTTAGGAATCGGGCCCACTCTTGGGTCCTAGGCCCATAACCCTAGGTGGCGACTCCAAACTCCATTTGCATGATCCCGATCCCCGAATTGGACCATCATCAAAATCCCAATCTCTAATGATGAATTTTACACCCTTATGAAATAGGCCACCACATGTCTCCAAGTGATGATACAACAGTGTGGGACCCGCAAGCAAAGCACACATGACTTTAACAACCCTCCCCCTCACCACGAAGGTGAAGGGAGAGAGAGGAGAGAGGGCAGGGATCCATCTGCGGCCACAACTCTCATAGGCCGGCAAGCAAAGCACACCATGACATGAATCCCATCCCCTCACAAGAAAGTGAAGAAAGAGAGAGGAGGGAGGATGAATGGACAGATGCATAGTCTATTTCTCCCGCCGCGACCCTCACAATAAGTCCTCAACTTTAAAGTAGTTAAGAGATATTATCTGTTGTATTTTTCAACTCCGTCATAAATGAGCAAGATGATGGCAGTACATGCTCCGGGTGACAAAATGTGGTTGTTCCTTTCTTTGCCCTTCGGCTATTGGCACAAGCCTCGACCAAAGAGGGGCATTCTGTAGACACCCAATTTTGTCACCCTCCTCTGGATATGATGAAATATGGATCTTGGACATGACTTCCGGCTTCCAATCGATAGAGATGATGATGGAAAAATTCTCCTACGCAAAACCATAGAAACCCCCATGCAGGAGAGAAGAGGTTCTAATTTTTACTTTCTATATACTAAGGAATCTGGTCAAGATGACTATATAGATGGATAGTGCTTGGAAATACGGTTTTGATGATATATGGCATGTCAGAATTAGATCAATGGATCTCTCGTGATCATCCCCAAAAAATTACACTTTCTCGCACGTATGTCGCACACACAGACAATCCTGCTGGAAACCTGAAAAAAATCCCCTACCTACCCCAAACACCCTAAAATTCATCCTCTACCCACCCAGATAACCCTGAAACACTCCCCTACCTGAAACCCTAGAAACCCTTGAGCATGAGAGAAGAGGGTCCAATTTTGACTTTTTATATACGATGGAATCCGATCAAGATAACCGTACGAATGGATATTACTCGAAAGTAAGATTCTGACGATATATGGCATGTCCAAATCGAACCAATGAATCTCCCGTGATTGTCACTAGAAAAATTCATAAATCACGCGTGCTTGCTGTCCATGGCTACTGCCCATGGCTGCTACCCATGGGCTATAGCACATGGTGCCATGCACCATGCACCCTGCTAGCCCCACCCAGTAGCCCCTATCTCCATGTGCACAGGCCCATGCCCCCACCCTGCACATATACATGTTGCCTATGTGTGCTGCCCTTGCCGCCCATGAGTACTGCCCCTGCCACCAATGTGTGCTACCACTGCTGCCCATGCACGCTGCCCATGTGTGTTGCCACTGCTCGCACACCCATGCCACTGCCCCACATGCCATGCGCCATACACTCATGACTGCCCGCACTCCTTGTACACATCGCCTGCCCGCCTCTACTGACCATGCCCAGTGCACTTCGGCCCAATCTCGCGCATTATCGTCAATGATTGGTGTTGATATTCCCTTAACCTAGTGGGTGAAGAAATTCCCTCTTCACCCACTTAAGACCAAAAAACCCCTTTTTTACTTAGGGTTCTCTCTCCCAAAAATCCCATTTTTTACCCATCATGTAAAAGCCCTCTTCACCCATTTTTGGTCTGAGAACCCCTTTTTACCCATTGTATGAAAGCCCTCTTTATCCACTTTAGTTAAAAAAGCCTCTTTCATCCATTGGATAAAGATGTCCCTCTTTCCCATTGATCGGAAAAACCTATAAATACCCCTCCTCCTTTAGATTTTACACACCAAAAAACCCCATCTCACTCCATAGTGAAGCTTTGCCCTCTCTCCTCCCCTCCCCCTCTTGATTTTCTTTGAGTCTTCAAAGCGATCTTCGTCAAGATCCGAAATCTTGTTTTGATCTTTGAAATGTTCTTTGGGACTTTGAAGATCTTTAATCCTAGTTCTTAGTCCAATCCAGTTTTTACCAAAAATAGTGTGTTCTTCAACCCTCTCCTTTGAGTGTTCTTAAGTTTTACCAGAAATAAAAACCCCCTCTTAAGGTTCTTCGGGTCTACGAAGAGATCTTTATTAAGATCTAGAACTCTATTCGGATCTTCAAAGTGTTCTTCGATACTTTGGAGATCTTTAGCCCTTTTTTAGGTCAATCTATTTCTTTCCAAAAATAGTTGTTCCTAGCAGAAGCCCTGTCCGAGTGCCCCTAGAATCTTTTCATAAATAGCCATTCCCAGAGGAAGCTCTGCCGAAGTGCCACCTTAGCCTAGCCCACCCCTAGCTTATCCCCAGCGGAAGCTCTGCCGGAGTGCCACTTCATCCTAAGCCTAGGAATAGCCTTCCCTAGCTGAAGCTTTGTCCAAATCCAAATCCAAATCCAAAAATAGCCTTCCCTGGCAGAAGCTCTGTCCAAATCCAAATCTGAAAGTAACCATTCCTAGCCAAAACTCTGTCCGAATATCATCACAATCAGCATCCCTCAAGAAAGGAAGTTGAAGGTCAAGACCATCTTCGCTTGAGCCAGAAGAACATGAAAGACAGTCAAAGCTAGTACTAATAAGGGGCCCACCCCTCTTGACCCGAAACAGGGGTCAAATTCAGGTATAATCTCTCTCCTCATTTAAGCATAATGTAGATATCTAATAGAATTTGTTTTAATGTATATAGTAGTTTAAATTCAGTCAATGTATATATGTGTGATAACTTAGCCATGCAAGTCAAATAGTAATAATTGTGAAAAATGTTCATTCTTAAGCATCTAGTAGGAAGATCGATTGAACCGGGAAGATTGGATTCCTAATATCTTCCCAACTCTGTAACCTAACACTTACCTTAAACCTCTAGACCAGACCAATTATCGGGCCCTTTTCTCTAGAATTGGGCCCATCCCTGGTCCTAGGCCTATAATCCTAGGTGGCGACTCCAAACCCCTTTTTATGATCCTGATCCCCGTATTGGACCATTATCAAGCCCCCCATCTAAATGATGAACTTTACATTCTTGCGAAATAGGTTTCTATGTATCTCCGAGTAGTGATACGGTGGTGCAGGGCCTGCAAGCAAAGCACACATGACACGAACCCCTCCCCTCACCACAAAAAAGAAAGACAGAAAAGGGGACGAAATCGACGCATGAGTCCAATTTTTAGCAACTACCCTCACACCCTGCAAAGCAGCCCTCGCACGTGCACTTTGCACCGTGCCCGAAACCTTCCAGAATCCATCAGTCCCCTACTGAAAACTTTTCAATGGGCCTCGGCACTTACTTTACAGGAAAACCTACAAAATCATCTAAAAAGGTGTATATACAAGGGGTGAGATCACTAGCTCAGTAAATAGAAACAAAGACGCAAACAAGCAGTCACATTTTCAATGATCCTATATGCATGCAATTCATTTTAGGCCTATTCGCCTTGGTAACAATTCTAAGTCATAGGTTACGTGCTACTCACAACCATAGTGCGTGTATGCCCCTGGTACAAGTCACAATTCTCCATCCCATTATATACCCATAGGGTTATCGGAGAGGGCCGGTCGTGAGTACCTAGAAAAGTAAATCGTGGTTGAACCATAGCATAAAAGTAAATTGTGGTCAAACCACAACAGAAAATAAATGTAATATGCTTGGTCCTCTGAATATATCACTAAGATTTCCAATTGTCCTAATGATCAGCCAAGCATACTTCTAACCACCACGGCAGTCCGCGACTGATGCTTCCCCCCAGTGATAACCCAACACCTAAGCCCATTGGGAAGGTTCGTAGCACAAGGGAATGTCAACCTAAACCCAATGCATCTATATGAGATAGTATGACTACATAGTGCTTCCGCGTCCGTTCCATGGTGCACCAATGCATTTGTTTCCAAGCTGACTACGGCGTCTAATCTAGTAATTCATCATATATCTAACAAATCATCATCATCCAATATTAAAATAATCCATGCTCATAATCCAAATCAAGTAACATGTATTTGGAAATTTAAAGACATAACATAACAATTCATAAATGCATCCTACAGTAGACAAGACATATGCATAAAGATGGCATTCATAAATGGCAAGATGATGTATAAAATGAAAATGATGAAATAAACACTCCAAAAATAAAATCAACATCCTCTCCACACTTACCTATTCACGTATAAGATTATGCACACACGGTATGAGTGAGATCTGACGTGCTTAGACAAGGGTCACAAAAACCTAACATAGAAAGGAAGCTTAGAATATGTCCAATCCGGGACAATAAAAATGATGAAAGACACTATCACAACACATTTAATAATACAAAGGAGGTTGTCAATGAGTTTGAGCTCGAACGGAGCTCATTGGACCACAGGTGGGTCATACAAGTGGGTAGGAGGACCCACCTATGCAAGCTGCCCACGCAGACAGCACCCAGACCACACTAGCGGGTCTAGGTACTCACCGATCATATCCACCAATAGGACCTTGAGGCCCATCCAGGACCGATGGGTCTAGGTACCCGCTAGTCCTACTTGCCGGTAGGCTTTTAAGCCTAGGCAAGACTGGAAGGTCACACTAGTGGGTCTAGTCACCCACCGGTGCTACCCACTAGTGTCCAACGGGTTCTATTGTCCTACTTTCCTTCTTCACCCCACCTTTTGGGAACCCAATGGTGTTGTTTCCTTCTCATTTTCCATACATAGATCTAAGTTTAAGATTTGGGAACAAATCATACCTTTAAGCTGAAGAAACCCCAAAACCTAAGATCCTTCCCCCAACTCAAAATATCACTAAATGCTTTTAGATCTTGGTTGCTCCTCCTTTAAAACCTTAAAAGAAATCACATAAAGTCTCTCTTAACTCTTTGATTTGACCACACAAGAGGGTTTCACCAGATTCAAGGGATTGTGGCACTTACCTACCTCAAATTGTAGATCTCAAGGTGCCAATCAATTTTCTAGTGTCAAAATGGCGAGGTACAGCTTCGACAACAAGGGGAAACACTTTCCCCACACTTCCTTCCCTTCTCTTCCTTCTTCTTCTCCCTGTTCTTTACTCATCACCACCAACCTTTGCTGAAATAATAAATGGGAGAAGAGTAAATGCTAGTTATAGTTGGGTCATAAATATCGACTAGGGTGCATTTGGTTTTTGACACTCTATGGCATGAATCCCATTCAACTGTGATACCGAGAGAAGTAGTTAGAAATGTCAGGCACACATGACCCTACTACGATGGGGAACTTGAAACACATGCGATCACCCAAGTTGGGTTTACTGGGGCCTATATTTCCCTTACAAGTGGGTCGCACTAGAGGGTCATACCCACCTGTGACCACCCACCTGTTGGCCAGCACATGGCCAACCTTACTGGATTTTAGTGGGAAATGGGTTATCAATGCTTGTTTCACTCCCACCACTTATCGTGAACCAAGTTCTCATCATCTAGTATGACAACATACCTTCCCTACTTGTACATAGCCTTATAATACGTGCAAGGGTATGGCTTAGGCGTGCAAACCACAATGGGCATTGGATCAAATTTGTCCGACCACCCTAGCATTCGAAGTCACCATTGCAATCATATACCATAGGGCACCTGCATCAACCCTTGCCAGTTCGGA
>NW_024868185.1:0-29807 GCF_013358625.1 Macadamia integrifolia
CCGACCACGGCATCTAGTCTATCCATGCATTATGCTCCATGATGTCCACATTCAACATATAAACATCTCATTCAATTGGCATTTGAAAGTAAACATAGCATATATGCACATCAATGTGTGGAATGACTAATCTATATAGCATTATTCATGATGACATGACTAGATTAGATATAGTTATATGAATGCCAAACAAATGCCTTGAAACAAGGCCAAACGTCCTCTCTCCACTTAATTGTTGCGTACAAGGATTCCCGTTCGGTACGGGTGAGATCCGGAGCGAATCGGGTAGGATTTGGTGAACCTAACATAATTGAGAGGGGTTAGTACTTCCCCATTTTAGAATCGAAATTAATGAAATCCGATGTCAAAATCGTTTTTAGAATGTCAAAAGAAGGTCACACGTCCGATTTGGGTTCGATCGGACATAAGGATCACCTTCGGGGCCACACAGGTGGGTCAGACAGGTGGGCTGTCTACCCACCAGTTTTACCCACCGGTTATGACCGGCGAGTAGGGGCCCGCCGGTTGTACCCGCCGGTTAGGCCAGGGACCCATGGCTAAGACTGGCAGGTAGGTACCCGCCGGTCATACCCGCCGGTGGTACCCGCCGGTTGGGCCCGAAGGCCCCCTGCCTTCTCAGGTGGGTACCCTCAGGCGGGTAGGTACCCGCCGGTTGTACCCACCGGTTTTGGCGGGAAAGACCCTGTTTCTTCCCCATTTTCTCCATTCTTTGGGGAATCAAATGGGGCTTTTCCCCACCCATTCTTCACACCTTCAAGGTCCTGTAGGATGATTCTAACCTAGATCTAGATTAGATTCAAGTGAGGGAAAGCCATCTTACCTCCTTTGCTCAAGAATGACTTCAAACCCTCCAAATCACTTCCAACTCACAATGCTTCTTCTACCTTGTCAATATCTCTTCAAATCCTTCAAGATCAACACATAAATCATCTATTAAACCTTAGATTCATCATTTCAAAGGGTATTTACAAGATCTCAAGAAACCATACTCGAATCAAGGGTTTAAAGCTTGGGTATGGTGAACGTTCATAAAACCCAACTTTTCTTACCTCCAACTGTAGATCTAGAGTTGAAGATTACTCTCCCGGCACCAGAATGGCAAGATCGAGCTTCGGCGCCACTGAAATCCTTCCTTTCTTCCTCTTCCTTTCTTCTTCCCTTTCTTTTCCCTCTCCTCTTTACTTTTCTCACCAAACGTACGAGGGTAATAAATGGAAAGAAAAGAAATCATAAAGCCTTATATACTATTCCTAATTAAGTGAATAGTGCTCTTGGATGGGTCACTCAGGTGGGTGGTGTACCCACCTGTCCTACCCACCTGAGAGCCAAAACTTGGGATTTTGACCGGGTTCGGACCTCGGCGCGAACCCCACCCCAGGCATACGATGTAGCATACGTATATACCTTAAAATATGGATATAATACCTGTTTTATCCGTACATAGCCTTATGGTAGGTGCACGTACACGATTTGGGCACTCCCGTCTCTTCTGGCACTGGCTCGGACTTATCGGGCCAGCCGGTGTTTAAGGTCACCCGTGCCAGCATAGCCCATAAGGAACCCGCTCTAATATCCTCTGGCTCGGTTCCTACATGGTTAAACCGGTTCAATCGCGAAATCAGACCGGGTTTAAGAAGCGGGGTATTACAACTAAGCATGAGAGTGACATAGTCAGTGCCTTCAGACTCAACGCATCTGCCACTACATTAGCCTTGCCGGGATGATATTGAATGTCGCAGTCATAATCCTTCATGAGCTCAAGCCATCTCCTCTGCCTCATGTTCAAATCCTTTTGGGTGAAAAAGTACTTAAGGCTTTTGTGATCACTATATATATCTCACACTTCTCCCCATACAAATAATGTCACCAAATCTTAAGGGCAAAAATGACTGCGGCTAGTTCCAAGTCATGAGTGGGGTAGTTCTTCTCATACTCCTTTAGTTGTCGGGATGCATACACTATTACCTTACCGCGTTGCATGAGAACACAACCCAAACAAATTTTGGAAGCATCAGTGTAGACTGTCATTCCACCTGTGCCTTCAAGGATGGTCAACACAGGGACTGACACCAACCTCTTCTTCAATTCCTGGAAACTCTTCTCACATTCCTCTACCCAGTTGAATTTCACACCCTTTTTAGTTAATTTAGTCATTGGCGCTGAGATTCGAGCAAAATTTTTAATGAAGCGCCGGTAATATCCAGCCAAACCCAAGAAGCTTCTAATTTCAGTGACATTCTTAGGGCTTTCCCATTCTACTACTACTTTCACCTTATCAGGATCTACCTCGATTCCGACCTTAGACACTACATGCCCTAGGAATCCAACTTGCTCAAGCCAGAATTCACATTTGCTGTATTTGGCAAACAATCGTTGTTCTCTCAACCTCTGTAACACCATTCTCAAGTGTTGAGTGTGCTCCTCTTCTATCTTGGAGTAGATCAAGATGTCATCAATAAAAATAATTACCCATTTATCAAGGACATCATGAAATACTCGATTCATTAAATCCATGAATGCTGCCGGTGGATTGGTTAACCCAAAAGATAACACTAGGAACTCAAAGTGACCATACTGAGTCCTGAATGCTGTCTTGGGGATGTCACTGCTCTTTATCTTGAGCTGATAATAGCCTGATCTAAGGTCTATCTTTGAAAATACCCTTGCACCATGTATTTGGTCAAATAAATCATCAATGCGTGGCAATGGATATCGGTTCTTAATGGTTAGCTTATTCAACTCCCGGTAATCAATGCACATACGCAAGCTACCATCTTTCTTCTTGACAAATAATACTGGGGCACCCCAAGGTGAAACACTTGGGTGAATAAACCCCTTTTCCAATAATTCTTGCAAGTGCATCTGCAACTCCTTCAATTCAGCTGGTGCCATCCTGTATGGAGCCTTAGATATTGGAGCTGCTCCAGGAGTCAAATCTATGGCAAACTCCAACTCTCTATCAGGTGGTAAATGGATCAGATCATCTGGGAAGACGTCGGGAAACTCTTTAACCACCTTTATCTCTTCTAGAGGTGTAATCCTTGCATTAACATCAAGTACCGATGCTAAGTAGCCCTGACATCCACTCTCTAACAATTTTACCGCTTGAAGGGCGGAGACAAGGACCTTTCTCACCCGTTTCATTTTATCTGCTTGGTACACCAATTCTCTTCCTTCGTCATCTGTCACCCTAATCTGCTTTTCAGCACACATCACATTAGCTCGATGAGCTGACAACTAATCCATGCCTAGTATAACATCAAGATTCTGCATATTGAACTTAATGAGTTGTGCATCAAAGTTCTTCTCACTAATTTCCACTAGGCACGGCCCATACACCTCCTTTAATTGAGTAACTTTACCAGTAGGCATACTAACAATCATTCCATGATCTAGGATCCTGGGTGGCATCCCAAGTTTCTTAGTAACTCTCTTAGATACGAATGAATGTGTAGCTCCCGAATCGAATAAAACATAGGCTAGTATGCCCGATATGGATAGGACACCTAGTGTAACAATGCATATAATTTCAGCAGGTCATCAATATTTAACATAAGGAAATTTTTAAATTTAAAATGTACCTGCTACCACTTTTATGCTAGCCTCAGCTTCCTCAGCTGATAGGGCATACATCCTTTCCTGCGGTTGACTTCCCCAAGTTAAGGGAGGTCGGTACGCAGAGGGTTGACTGGAGGGCAAGGCTGGTCTACCCAACAGTCTTTTTCGTAGTGCCCATAGGAATGGCAGTTAAAGCAACGGATCTGAGATATCGGAACTGGGGCGGGGCCCCTCTGCACTTGACCCATTGAAGATGGAGGTCGGGGCGGCCTTGGAACTATAGGTGCCGCACTAGTGTTCGGGTGAAAAGATGTGGAGCCTGAACCACCAGCTGGTCTAGGAGGGTAGTCAGATGGCCTATAGGGCTACCTATACGTAGGCCCAGAACTGTACGACCCACGGTATGCCTTGGAGGAGTTACACATATCCAAAAATGGATTTGTTCTCTTCCACACTCCAGGGGTGAGGGACTGTTCTCCCTTCTGTTTATCCTCCATGGTCTTGGCCTTCTACACAATCTGGCCATAGTCGGTCAAATCCAAGACCTCAAGTACAGACCCAATGGATGCCTTTAGGCCCTTTAGAAATCTCGCAGCCTTCTCTTCAGTTGTCCTTATATGCCTAGGGGCAAAATGGAACAAGCTCTCAAACTGTTGTTGGTACTCAAGGATAGTCTTACTTTCTTGAGTTAAGGCCATAAACTCAGTCTCCTTACTGTCTCTGAAGCTGCGTGGGTAATGATTGTTCAAGAACAACTCCTTGAACTGTTCCCAGGTGGGTTCTGGATGGGCAGCCAACAATATGGGCTTAGAGGCTTGCCACCAAGAGTTGGCCTCCTTCTTGAGTTGTAACCCCACACAAATGAGTTTCTGTGCATCTATGCACTCAATCACCTCAAATATTTTCTCTAGCTCCTGGATCCATTGGTCCAGCTCCAGAGGATCACTCCCCACCTTAGAGAATACAAGTGGCAAGTTTCTTTTGAATGACTCCACTACCTTTGACGTATTATTCGTCGGAGGGAAGTTAGGAGCATAAGTCGGATAGTAAGAGTATGGAGGGGGCACCCCATACGGAGGAATACTAAATGGCGGAATTGGAGGTGTACCTCCCACTTGTGGCCCCGTTCCAGACCTAACAGGCGGGTCCTATGGAGTAAGTATCCGGGGAGGTTGACCTGATTGAAAAAGGTCCAATTATTACTGAATAGCAGTCATAAATGCTTACTGTTGCTGAAGCATTTGTTGCTGGAAAGCCTGTTGTGACTGCTGAATTATGGTAGCAACATCCCCTGGAGTAATAACCGGTGAAGGGTCCGGAAGTGTAGTCATAGGTGGGTCCCCATGTGCCCCACCCTGACCAAAGGTCTCTGGAGGTGGTGGAAGTGAGGTTTGCCCCACAGAGCAGGACCTCCTAGGATTCGATGGTCGACCGACCGAACGAGGACCACGCGAGGTACCTCAGGCATTGCTACCGGATCTAATACGTACCATCGTATCCCTGTACCTGGAACATATCAGACATCACATTGGTTAAACACCATAGAATTGATATCGGCACACAATTGTATGCCAACACATAGGGTATTATAGTGTATGATAGCCTGCAACTAACCGCAACTTGATTCCAAAATACCGGGCTAGTGCACCAACAAGTATATCAATGGTCCCACTCGACCATAACATACAATTATAAGAATAATAACAATAATCATAATAAGTATATTAATAATAATAATAATAATGACAATAAAAACTATTTTTTTTTTTCAAGTTTTCTCTCAACCGGCAGGTGATACCGGCGGGCAGGTTGGCCCGCCGGTCGGCCCGCCTGTCCTACCCGAGCAGTAAATCACAAACAGGGCACTTAAGCCCTGTTCATTCTTTTCTTCATTCATTTTCCTCTCTCTCTCTCTCTCCCAGGCAATTTTGGAGAGCTTTGTGACGCTTCCACTCCCGATCTCACTCAACGATCCGACGCTTTTGGGAAGGATCAACTCCTCTACTCACAAGTAAGTTCTTCTTCCTTTTCTTCTCAGAATTTTTACTTGGGGGGTAGAACTCATGTGTAGACTTTAATCTAGGTTCTTTTCCCATGTTTCTTTCCATAGAATAGTGTTTCCATGTGATTGTGATGTTCCTCTTGTAAATCATTTCTAGTTTTTTAGGATTTACTTCTCCATTTTGAGAAAAACCCCAACCGTGCCCTACTTTTCCCAATTTGGGGATTTCTTCAATTCTTTCTCTTTTCCCCCAATTAATGACTCAAATGCAATGCATTAAGCTTGATTTGTATTTAACATGCTGTAGAAATCATAGAAAGTACTTTGTGTTTGAAATCTCATATCTTCCCATGAAAATTCGTCTTTTGTGTTGGGTTTTTATTGGATTTCCTTTACACCCTTTCATATTTGTGGACCTCAATAGCACATTGGCATATGATTTTGCATGTTCTTGATTGTACTACAATGGCATTTCAGTCTTGGGCCTGTAGTTTCAAACTTTCCTCTGTTGTGAGCCTTTCAACCTTTTTCTTAGATTGGACTTGCACCTTGAGAATTGGAATTTTCTTCTATCATTTCTTAATTATCATGCTTTATATGCCTCTTGTTACCTCGCTGTTTTGCCCTACTCTCGGTCTTGTCACTTTTCTGTTTTGTGAAAATTGAGTTTTGGGGCTTCCTCTTATTACTCACCCCTCTTTTTTATTCGCCTTGTTATTCTCCTTTTCCTTACTCACCCCGCTTTCCTCTTTTCTTGCCAGGATGTCATCTCGCAAAGGCAAGGAGCCCGCATCCTCTGGCACTCGACGTAAGACCACCGCTTCTAAGCGGAAGAGTGCGGGAACTAGTTCTCCAGCCCCCCGCACAGGGTGACCCGGACCTGCCCCCATTGATCATTCCGACTATGATGAGGAACTCTTCCACAGTTCAGAGGCATCAGCCAACTAGCAGTCCTTCCTGAAGAGGTCTATAATGATGGAAAAGACCGTGGTAGTTGACGACTTCCACAAGGTTCAGCTCCGGGAGAGGTTCACAGCACTGGGCTGGCAGTCCATCCTCCACGTAGACCGTCCGTGCTACGAGCAATTGGTCCATAGATTCTACTGCAACCTGGAGGTTTCCCACCGGTACGGGGAGTATACTATCATTAGTATGGTGAAAGGGGTGGACATTCAGCTGACTGTGGACACCCTGGCTAGCATTCTGGGTATCTCTGCAGCTGGGCATCGTTACTACAGTCCTCCCAGGAGTAAGCCCCTGGGCCCGTTCATGAGTTTGGAGATGCCGGACTACATCTACGAGACCATCTGTGGCAGCAGTGCGCGTCCGGAGTCTGAGACATCCTTTTTCCCAGAGGTGCATGTATTTGCTCGATTGGTCTAGTTCAACTTGCTCCCCAGAGGAGGTCACCGGAACCAGGTGGGCTTCATGGCAGCCTTTTTAGCCTTCTGCATCTATAAGGCTTTAGAGGGAGGTGATGAGCACTTGTGCTTACCCTACGTCATCCTCAAGACCATGGAGCACCACACTTCTCACCCCGGGGATGGAGGATTTTCATATGGCAGGATCCTCACTAGGATCTTCGAGTTCTTCAAAGTGGACCTGAGTGGTGAGGAGGGGAAGACTCCTACAGACAAGTTCGACAGGGAAAACCTCTTGAGGATGGGTCTCCACACCCTTATGGATACGCCTCAGAGAGCAGGAGCTCAGAGAGGTAGGGATAGGAGGGCTGCCCCTATGGAGGATGTTCTCATGGAGGAGGAGTCTAGCGAGGAGGATGAGGACTATGTTCCTCAGGATAAGGAGGATGATTTGGTGGAGGAGGACATCCTTGAGGAGGTGCCTCAGGATTCGAGAGGTACTGATCCTGGCTTCACCAGAGTTGCAGGCCCACAGCGTAGAGCCCCACCACCTGAGAGTGGTGCATATGATTTTGAGGGCATGATGTCCACTATGAGGGCTTTGAAGGATGGCCAAGATCAGTTGCTAAGAAGGCTGGATGAGAGTGCTTCCAAGGAGGAACGCATCCTAGAGAGGCAAGCTACCTTGGAAGATTCCTTCCTCAGACTGGGCCAGGACTTGGATACCATGGCCAATGCCATTTCAGCAGATTTTGGCCGACTTCGGAGGGAGGTACAGCTGGTGAACTCGAGGTTTGACTACTACAACTATCGCCTCAACGTCAACTCTAGACCTCCGGCGAACATAGTAAGAATAAACGACGACGACGATGATCAGTGAGGACTTAGCTCATCCACACTAGCTTCTCACCTGTTCCATGTTGTCTATCCTATTGTATTTTTCCTTTCTTTTCTCATTTTGTACTTTCTCTGTAACTGGACTTCTTTGTGGGATAATGTATTTTGATAGTGGTCTGTGGTGGATTTGTACATTTGAATACTTGTGTAGTTTAGTTGTGATGTCTTTTGTTAATTTGATCATTGATATCTATATATATGTGGATATGTTTATCAGGTGTTTGTGTGAAAATTTTTGAAAATCTCATTTTGCGCCATTATGCTGTCGAAATTTCGTCAAACTTGTACTCGATGGGTTATGACACCAATTAAATAAACCGTAAATTATCTCTCATGCATGCCATGAATGCAATGACTAAATGCAACCATTTTTAATACTTTCTTTCTTTGGCTTTTAACTCTTTAAAGTTTTTACATTAACCCAATCTCATTTCTTATTATAGATTCTATGGGATTCTAAACGGTATGCTATGAGTGGAGCAGAGCATCACCGCTCTGATACCACCGTCGTCACACCCCGTTCACACAGAACTGGGCCAGTGACCAGGTTAACACCGGTTAACCCAAACCTGCCAGGATCATCTGATACAGTATTCCACCATAGCATACACATAACTAAGAAAGAGTTCATCAGTTTAGCGGAAGACTTGGTTTACCTGTGAATATTCCCATAATACTTGATACCCGAATTTTGATACAATAGTTAAATACATATGGGTCCGAAGGCATGATATTTACACAATAAGAGTACAACTCACATATCAAGTACACAAAAGGAATCATTAAAAATCAGAGTGTACAACTCAGCTCGGTATCAAAGCTTAGAGCTCAGCTCGGTATCAAAGGTTGAGCCCAGCTCGGCATCAAAAGGTAGAGCTCAGCTCGGCAACAAAAGTGGAGCTCAGCTCGGTATCAGAACTGCAATCCCACAGCACAACTCTCTCACGAGCAATCAGTGCCGTGCTCTAACTCCTCAGGGACCCACCAGTCCCCTTCAGGGAACTCAACTATGGGACCCACCCCGTGCTCATCTGGTTGATGACCTGTAAAATCATCTAAAAGAGGTACACAAGTGGGATGAGCTCACTAGCTCAGTAAGTGGAAAGATGGACCACACAGTAGTCCACACAACAAATCACAACCATATGCACTATATGCTATGCAATACATTTTAAATCACATCCACCTAAGCAACATTACTAAGTCTTTGGTTTAGTGCTACTACATCCACAGTGGGTGTATACTCCGGGTACGAGCCGCGAACTCCATCCCGCAATACGCCCATAGGGCTGTCGGAGAAGGCCCACCGTGAGTACTCAGAAAAAATAAAACATACCGACCACCGGCTCTCAACATAAAGTAAATGACTGACAATTAAAGATGTTGACTCCAGTAATTTAAAAGCAGTACGATTAGCCCTCTTGAATATACCATCGGGGTTGCCGACTGTCCTAATGACCAGTTGGGCGTAATGTCTAACCGCCACAGTGACCCGACAACCGCGACCACTGCTTCCCCCCAAATGGTAACCCAACACCTTAACCCTTATTGGGAAGGGTCGTAGCACGGGAAGGTGATAATCCTAAACCGGATGCTCCTATATGACAATAGTATAATTGCATAGTGCCATCGCGTCCCATACCACGAGCCACTAATGCACTCGTTTCCAAGCCGACTACGGTGTCTATTCTATTAATGCATCATGCACAATGATATCAATATTCATCACATAAGCATATCATCATTTGGCATTTAGAAATAAGTACAACACACATAGCACAATATATGAGGATGGCTAATCTACATAACATTTTCATGATGACATAGGTAGTCTAGATACAATTAAATGAATGTCAAAAAATGCCTTGAAATAAGGCCAAATGTCCTCTCCCCACTTACTTGTAGTGTACAAGGACTCACGCTCGATACGGGTGAGATCCGGTGCGAGAAGCATGAGATTTGGTGAACCTATCATGAGTGAGCGGGGTTAGTATTTCACCATTTTGGAATCAAGATTAACACGATCCAATGACAAGATCATGTTTAGAATCCTAAAATAAGGTCACACGTCCGTTTTGGGTCCAATCAGACGTAAAAATCACGTTCAGAGCCTCTCAGGAGGGTCGGACAGCCCACCAGTCAGACCCACTGGTCGGCTAGCCGGTCTGACCCGCCTGTTGGGCCTGAGGGTCCTGTTAAGATCGGTGGGTAGGGTGACCCACCGGTCAGCCTACCGGTTGGGCCCGCCGATTGTGCCGGAGGGCCCTGCCCTCTTAGGTGGGTGCCCACAGGCAAATGGCCCACCGGTTTGGCCCACCGGTCTTGGTGAAAAACTGTTGTTTCTTCCCAACCTTTCCCCAACCTTTGGGGATCCAAATGGAGCTTTTCTAAACCCATTCTTCACTCATTCAAGGCCTCATAAGATGGCTCTAACCTAGATCTAGGTTAGATTTAAGGAATGGGAAGCCATCTTACCTTCTTTGCTCAAGAACTCCTTCAAAACCCCAAAATCACTTCAAATCAACAATGCTTCTCCAACCTTGTAAATACTTCTTCAAATCCTTCAAAATCAACACATAGATTATCTATTAAACCTTAGATTCATCATCTCAAGGGGGATTTACAAGATCTCAAGAAACCCTACCCAAATCAAGGGTTTTTCTTGGGTATGATGAAAGTTTAAAGAACCCAGCCTTTGCTCACCTCTAAACGTAGATTTAGTGTTGGGGATCACTCTTCTAGCGTCGAAATGGGAAGATCAAGCCTCGGCGCCGCTGAAATCGATCTCTTCTTCCTCTTCCTTCTCTCCTCTTCTTCTTTCCTTTCTTTTCTCTCTCCTCTTTACTCTTCTCACCAACGTCCGAGTCTCATAAATGAGAAAGAAAAAGAAAAACATAAATGCTATATATATACTTCTTAAATAACTAAGTATTCACATGGGTGGGTCACTCAGGTGGGTGGATGCGCCCACCTGTCTGCCCACCTGAGGGCCAAAACTTGGGATTTTGACAGAATTCGGCCCTCGGCACGAATCTCACTCTTGACATACGATGTAATATACGTATGTGCCTTAATATATGGCTACATACCTACTTTATCTGTACATGGCCTTGTGATAGGTGCATGTACACAGCTTGGGTACACCCGTCTCGACAGACTATGTGGCCGTCGATGACAAGAACTACTAAGGATCATCCTGCACAATAACTGATCAGTATTTGATGAGAACTTTATGGCTAGTTACTGGGCCCGCAGCTATTACTTCTCCCAGGATCGATCTATTCTTGAGGAGATGATGATGGAGGAGCTACGTCGCAAGGGAAGAGCAACACTTGTACAAGTGAGTTTTTACTTGCGGTGATTTTGACTATTTACTTGATTTTTGGATACTAACTTCCTTTCTATGCAAGTTATGTCCGACGGTTCGGAGGCCTATAACCGGGTGGATAGGTTGCCTGAGCAGGTGAGCTCATTGCAGGCCACTATTGCAACTAAGGACTATGAGATCGCTACCCTTTCTGAGCATCTGGCGAGGGTGAAAGTTGAGGCCAAGGCGACTCAAAGCTCTCTTCTAGATGCCCGGGAAAATGTGGATGTCTTGAAGGCCAATGTTGCCTTAAATCTTGAGGCTCACGAGGCTGATAAGTCTAGCTGGGAGGGGGAGAAGAAGGCTTTTTAGGACTCGTTCGGGATCTTTATGGCTAATCTAAGTTCTGTTCGGGCTTAGCTCAACGAGGAGAAAACCTCTTCTCAAAATGAACGATCCTCGAAGGAGGAGGCCGAAAGGAAGATGGCCCAGATTGAAGAAGAGCTCAAGGTCTCTCATGAGGCGGTGTCCAATGCCGAAGCCCATGCGGTTGAAAGGTACAAGGTTTTGAAGGACTTAAAAGTTACATCACAACTTTCCACATTGATGCCTATATTTATGGGGCTCGTGATTGCCAGGACTTTGTCTTTGCCGAGCAGCCATTATCAACTTTAAGCCCTTTAAGCTTGTACACTTTCAGACCAGGAAGGAGATCGAAGAAGAGAAGTCTCAGAAAGTGAACCAGCTGGTAGTTAAAGCGAGTCAGGAGGCTAACGAAAGAGTGAACTCGACCTTAGATCTATCGAGTTGTAGTGATGACTCTAAGTTGAGTGAGACTAAACCAGTCCTATATTTTTGTTCATCGTTTTTTTCAAGTACATCTTGTAAAAAGCCTCTTTTAGCTTTCTTTTTTGAATGAAGAGTTTCATTGCTTGATTCACTACTTTGTTGTGTTGTGCTTCGATGTGCTGATCAATAGGGATCGGGCTTTACGTCACCAACCAAGGGTGGCCATTTTTTTCGAACCATATAGTTCAGGCTTATGTGTCAACTCGGAGTTGGATTTTTTTAAGTTCTTACAAATCGGCACGGACTGGGCTTATCAACCATCCCGGGGATTGGGCCCTTGGGTGTTGCTAATCGGTGTAGACCGGCCTTTATTTCGTCAACATGAGGGTTGGTCCTTGGATTTCTATATAGATGATTTGCAAAAATTTAGACTTCGCAAAAAGCATATAACATAGATTAGGTTTTATTTCAAAAGATAATGAGGACTAATAGTTGGAACTAATAAGTAGCTTAGTAATTTGCCTAGTTGTATATTACGTGTAGTATTTTATGAGGTTTTTCGAATTCTAGGACCTTAGGACAAGTTCACCCTTCAGAGTCTGCAAGTGGTATACCCTGATCGTACGACTTTGGAGACTACATATGGGCCCTCCCAGTTAGCACTTAGCTTGCCTATGTGGCACGGATCAGAGATTTCCTTCCTTTTGAGGACCAAATCACTGACTTGGAACACTCACCTTTTTACCTTCAAGTTGTAAAGCCACTTAGTTCTCCTCTTGTATTCTTCATTTTCCATCAAGTCACCCATAGTGGGCTCCTAAGATGGATCGGCAGCGGTAGAAGCTTCTCTTGCATTTGAGGCTATGAAGGGTGGTGGTGGTGCATCCTGCTCATGAACCTAGTGCTATGCTAATGTGGGGTGGTGGACCATGGGGTGAAAATACTCGTCATCCACATCACTGTTGGCCCCCTCCTTATCCTGTGGCCTCTCTAGTCCACACCACTTCCGGCATTTGGGGTAATCCTCATCTCCTGAAGGGTCATCTGGTCTATGGGGTAGACCTTGGACCATCTGGTCTGAAGATGTAGAATCACAAATAATTGTGCCAGACCTAGAATCTATTTTTGAAAAACAGAAACATTGCTATACAGAGTTCTATTTTCATGTCCCTCAAGAATTTGTAATAGAAGCCCATCAGTTAGCTAAGGGGACGTTTGGTTCGAATTATCCGTTGGATCAGATTCTAAGGATTTAGGATTCTGTATCTAACTCATATGAATGAGTTTCTTTGGAATAATTACCTTTTGGTAAAAAAACTATTTGGTTCCCTTGATTCTGTCATTTGAGTCTGAGTGGAAAACTGTTTGGTTACCCTGATTCTGTCACTTGATTCTGAGTGAAAAACTGTTTGGTTACCTTGATTCTAGCCATTGATTCTGAGTGTAAACTGTTTGGTTACCCTTGAGTCTTTGAACCCATGTTCTGTTGGGTTAAAAAAAAATCCAAAAAACAAAACCAAAAACCAAAATTTGTTCCACACATGTACTTTATTGGTTATTTTTTTTATTTTTTCTTTTTTATGGTAATATGTGAAAATTTTAACTGATGGACTTCTCTATTATTGATGGCCTTCAAACCTCGATAGAGCAACCCTCTATATATGAGAAATTAAGTCATAACTAAACAGAATCATGATCTGTTGGTCAGATCAGCAGTAATTTCACACGCTTCAGATCTGAAAATTGCCCAAACCAGAGCTTGATTTGGATTATGGAGATAGATCTTCTTTAAAGTGGGTAGAAACAATAGTCTCCAACAACTTATACAAGTAATATAGGTACTTAGGACCAAATGAGAGAAGAAGCATATAAAGGTATAATATAGTATTGAGTTCATCCAAGTACTATTAAATGATAATTAAGTCTTTCTATATATAAAAAAAAAGGATAATGAAACGTTTATCATTACAATGGCTTCGGCCTTTTTGTTTTCCAAAAAATTCCAAAAAAGTTCATCCTACATTTTTTTTTAAATCAAGCTTCTTGAGTGTGTCAAGAACATCTCTCAATATCCTCGTATGACCCTCCGATTCTTTTATTGCACCGTTCAAGTATCCTTTGATATAGTCTGATGAAGGGGAAGGAGATGATGAAGTTGAGGTTTCCGAGCATAGTGACCTAGGTGGAGTCTAGTAAGTATGACAACTTGGGCTTGAATTTGATATCCATTCGAACATTCCACAACCTTTGTTTTCAACCTATGTAGCAAATATAATCATCTTATAAGAATATAAGGAAATAAACATTCAAATCTTAAACATCTGAAAAAAAATAAAAATAAAAAATAAAAAATTCAAACCATTCATACCCCAGTTGATTGTGGACAACACCAAAAATATCGATCATAATTTGCACTTGTCTTCGCAATTCTGACCTTACATTGACCGTTCCCACACTCACACATCTTAAGATGGTTAACCCACATGAAGAAGGGGCAATTCAATGAACATTTAAAAAATTTTCTTCCAACATGTGACCCTGACTTAGAAGTGAAAATTGAACAATCTTTACCACAGTAATCACACTTCGCAATAGCATAAGCGGATACATTCGATGTCATCTGTAAGTTAACACAAACATTTTCAAGAGATGAAATATGCATAGAAAATACTGTCACAGACTTAACATAATATCAAGTTACATCAACCAAACACATCAAATTTCTATTCCAAAAACCATTGTCTTCGAATTCTTCACAGTTCCTATTGTCACCTCAATTCTTCTCAATCTCTGGCAAGTACATCTCAAGTAGATTTCGCCTATCTTCTACTCTTGTTTCCAATAAGATAATGGCAGAATTCTTCTTGGCCATGAAATATTCCTTGGCTTTAAACTTTTGTTGAAAATTGAGGTCTGGAATGGCATCAACAACTTCTATAATTGCTCTCCCAAATTCAGACTAAGATTCACTCATTAACATCTTTTCGATTGAGTTAGCAATCGATTTCAATGGACTTACCACCTTTTCAGCTGCGCCCTTCTTCCTCTTTTCTTCAATAGGTTCATATTCAACACCATCATTGTTCCCTATTCCCTCAACCTGAGTACCTATCACGTCCATCATAACTGCAGTGGCAGTTTCAGAGGGGATTGTTGAATCATTCCCAGTTGCCATCTCTTTCCTTAGCAAAGCTCCAACTTCAAGGTGAATTGGGAGCACACTATGTTCCTTCCAATACTTTTGTTCTTTTTTCTAGCAATATAAAGGACAATGTCAATGTGCTTATGTTGTAAGTAAGAAAAAAAAACACAATTATATAGAAATTATAATTTAAAAAATTCCATTATACCCTATAGTCATTCCAGAAGTGTTGAAGAGCATCAAATCTCATATCAGATGCATTCCAACCCAATCCACTTTGCTTCTGTAGGTCACCCAATGCTCTAAGCCTTTGCTTCCAAATCCAGAAGTGGTTTCTCACTTGTTCACAGTCGTAACTAGTAAATAATTTCTTTCAGTTGGTTGGCAATTTCAATGAACTGCTCTTTTTTCAGTCCATTATCTCCACTCTTACCACTCTTGTACTGCTTCAATATACACTCCAACATGTAATGAGAAACGGCACTAGGCCATGAAACAATGTCCCGTGACCTACTATTAGAATCTCCTATTGGTTCCATCACATCAAAACTAAAAAAATACACCATATACAATGTGAGTATATTTCATTAATACCAAGTAATAATAACACTTACTAATTGAGAAATCCATAAACCTAGTATTGCAATTTAGTTAATAGTCCAAATAGAGTACATCTCACAACACAAAATTTTAAACCAAGCAATAATAACAGTTACTAATTGGAAAATCCATAAACCTAGCATTGCAATTCAGTTAATAGTCCACATACATGCATCCCACAATACAAAATTTGCTTCCAAGTAATAATAACAATTACTAATTGGGAAATCCATAAACCTAACATTGCAATTCAATTAATAGTCCACATACATGCATCCCACGACACAAAATTTGCTTCCAAGTATGTTTAAGTTATACAGTCATCCCACAACACAAAATTTTAGAACTAAGTATGTTTAAGTTATACAGTCATCCCAAACCATGCAAAAAAAATTAAGATTGTCCACATTAGAAATACATTCCAAATAGAAGTTAATCAATAGCAAATATTTTAGTTTATAAATAATCAATCTGAGTTGGACAAATCGTCTGCCACCCAATCAGCCTACATCTGGTCAGCAATTTGCTCTCGAAATAGATCCCAATCACCATTCTCCTGCACATGATCCTCGCCATCAGAACTATCATCTTCAACATCATCATTTACTTGGTGAGAGGTAGATTGGGTACTAGTACTATCTTCTTCACCCTCTTCATCCTCTTCATCAAGCCATCGTTCTTCTTCTTCAACATTATTCTGTGTAAGAATGTGGTTGTATAACAGCACACCTACCAACACAATTCTTGCTTGTGTTTTGAAAGGATATTCTGGTTGGTTTTTCAAGATCTTGAATCTTGACTTCAGGAGGCCAAATGAACGTTCAATCACATTTCTTAATTGTGAATGTCTCAGGTTAAACAATTCCTTTTTATCACTTGGTGACTGATCAATATTTATCCACTCTTTCAGATGGTATCGAACGTTTCGATATGGTCGTAAGAACCCCGCTTGGTTAGCATACCCAGCATCAACGAGATAATATTTACGTCGTGGCACCACTAATTTCCCATCACCGTCTCTGTGCAATGCATTGTCTAAGATTCAAGCATCTGATGCTGATCCTTTCCAACCAGAAAGAATGTAAGTATATTTCATGTCAAAGTCACAGGCAGCAAGAATATTTTGGGAAATATCACCCTTCCTATCACGGAACCTCGGATGGTCGCTTAGATGCACCCACGCAGGGATATGGGATCCATCTATGGCTCCGATGTAATCCTTGAAATAAGGGTAAAATCTTCCTTCATGACTTGTTATTCGATGATGCACTGCGACACTTGGCGGTTTCAATAGTATCGGGTACAATTTAATGATTGCTCATAATACAAGGTTAAAGTACCGACTTACAGTCTCACCAGAATGTCCAAACTTGTGTGCAATGACGTGGTTTTTAACATTGTGTCCTACTGTCTGTAGAAACATAACTAGTTGTTCATTCACTTGCATAGATCTGCTATCCCTCAATAGACCCGTCTCCCTAATCAAATGACTTAAACTGAAAAAAGCCCTCTTGCTTAACCTTATTTGTTCTCGACAGGTTTTATCAGTGTGACCGATAATTCTCTCTGTTTCAATAATACCGCGTAGGGGTTCACAACGGTATGGCTCTTTGTTCAGATATTTTTTTATATATTGGTCTACTGCTATAACAACAGCAGTCGCCGCAAAGATTATGATTTTCCTTCGCCTCTTGTAGCCGTCATCAAACTCCATTGTAAAAGTAAATCTACATTCAAATTAAACAAATAATAAATTGGTGCTCTATATAAGAATCAGTTATAAATCGGTGCTTTACAAGACTTAAGTTATAAGCACCAATTCTACATAGTGTAGTACATGGTACTATTGGCACACAAAATTCTTTCATTAATATAGACTCAATCAAAATATCAACAGAGAACAAAGAATCATTCCCATTTCAAGAAAAACATAATAGTCAGAATTGACCATTGCTCTTCATTAACAATAAACATTAATTTAAGTCAGGCAGAAATTAGTCCACAACAAAACAACTTTTAGAACTGTACATGGGGTTAAAGAGGAGTGATCTAATCTGGTTGGTCAGCATCTTGGGGATAAGTACAAAAAAGCACAACGTTCACATGGGGTTAAAGAGCCGTGATCTAAAGAGGTGTGTGCCTGTTCAAATTTGCAGCTCCTAGGCCTAGTTTGCTTTAAACTTAGTTAAACAAGGTTGTAATTCAATAAATATCACTTACTCTTGGATTTGGCAGCTAAGATGGATTCTTAGATGTAGATGATTCATCTTGAAACCTTTTTTTTTACACTACTCCCAGGTTGAGTCCCAATTTGGCTGCCCAAGTCTTTGTTTAAAAAAAGATGGTACTAGAAAGATCAAAGGAGAGAAGCCTAGCAGGAATTATGTGGGTCAATTACAAGCCAACCACCTTTAGAGAGTGTCCTAAATTCCCATGAGACTCCAGGTATTGTCATAATGCTTATTACAAGAGCAAAATTGTTCCTCAGATGAATTGTCAGGATAAAAAATTTTGATTTGTTTTGATTTTGAAAGGTGAAAATTCATTTGATTCAATCTGGTTTCCATTTTATATTGAAAATTGTTTACTTGAACGAATCGATCTGAATAAAGTGTAATCCATATAAATCAAACTGAGCCAAAATTAAACCATATTAAACCCTACAATCGTATATATTTGATGAATTGTGCAATAAATGTTTGACATATATCAAATTTGACATTATAAGACTCTATCTTAATGAGGTCTGTAATTTTCTTTCTATTTTTATTTGTTTCAACTGGTTATTTCCACTTAAATCGAATTTGAACTGAATTATGGAGACCATGCATGGACCGAATAAAACTGAATCAATTCAATATGATTCAGTTTTGATGTTAAGAAAATTATTCAGTTTTAATTGAATTTCAATTTGTATCATGAACAGAAAAACCAATAACAAATCGATTGAAACCTCTATGTCTATCTCTCTTCTTCCCTGTGAATTAACATCCCTACCTCTCTTTAGGAGAAGAGAGGTAGACCCAAGGGCTGTTGGTGTAGGGCATGCTCCTGGACAGAAAACTCCTCTCCATAATTTATTTTCACAGATTATTTATTTCACCTACAGTAAACTATCCCTTTGTCTTTAATAATAATCGCATGATAGATTTAATTTTCCTATTGATTAGATCAAGCATGATAGTAACTTTATCTCAAGAGAGGTGTGCATTGAACCATCCCCTTATTCTTCTCAACCCACCATGAAACAGGCACAAGATATTCATCATTCAACCCATACATGTATCCTGTTCAATGCAAGATATGTAGAAACTATAACTTTTTCTTCACATAACTCAGGGTGGAAGATGTATATGACACGTTATCCACAACACCTCAAATCATAGCCCACCTATAAGATGGAAACTACATAATTTAGTCCAAAAAAACTTACATTTCCATAACAAAATTCAAGAAATGGGTAAAGTGAATTGCAATTGCCTTATACCCTAAAAAGAAGTTGGGATAGCAATTTCTTAAGGCATGGGGATGCTCAAATTTTGTTTCTACACATAAACACACAAAGTTGGAAATCTGAATGTAGGGCCTCTTGATGCTTACCTCAATCAACTCTATTGCTACTTGGGTAAGTTCTGATTGCCACCTGCCCTGCTCTGAACCAGACGTCTAGTTGCCTGAATCTCGAATAAGCTCTAAGATTTTTTTTCCCACCTACAACACCATTTCAAATTTAAAGATACAAATCAAAGACCCATTTGAAATATTTGTAGATATATACCAAACACATTCATCTGTAAAGACACAATACAACAGGACACCCCAATAAAATACAGCAAGGAGAGCACAACAAAGAAATAGCAAGAAACCATCTGTAAAGATGCAATGCAACAGATACCCCCAAAGGCCCAATGAAGGACGCCGAGCAAGGAGAGCACAAAAGAGAAACATCATGAAACCCAACCAATAAACAGCAACCTCCCCCAACCCCACACACCAAGAAAAAAATCAGAAATAGTATTGTTCAAACAGTGATGGGATCATCAAACCCCTAGACTGAAACCACACCTTGATCAAATAGTGATGGGATCATCAACTATAGGCCTTTTGGTTGACCTCATGAGTGCCATGATCACTACTCCTTTTATCAATTAGAATTCTACAACAAGAAATCAGAAGAAAACGCAGTCTCATCAGATCCAAACATAATGGTAGTGAAGTTTAAGCATCTCAAAACTACAAAAATGAAAAAAACTATCTCTGCAACAGAAATTCTTTACAGAATAACAAAGGAAGTTAAAGAAAATGATCGAATGGATTACCTGAGCTCAGTAAAGAAGTGATCTCGATGGTCTTCACCAAATGTATTAGCATTTACCAAAGAGGAAAAAATGAAAAACACAGATAGCAAAAGGGGACTATAGGTCTCTCTCTCTCTCTTCGCCGGTTAAGTTCCCAAGTGCTTTCTAGCCGCCAGAAGTAAACGTGAGAAACCCCAAACACAGACGAAGAAGAAAGAAGAAGAAGAAGAAGAAGAAGAAGAAACCAAACCCTTAACCCTAAATATGAAATTAAGAACCTGAAAAAATGGACACCGAATTTCCATAATCTTAATAACACACAGACGAAGAAGAGAAAAACACATAAGAAGGGAAATCACACCTCCAATCAACTCGGTTTTGCAGATTCAAACCTCGGATTCAAGCGTCTGATTTGAAAAGAGGGTAAACCCTAGATATAAAGTTTACAACCTGAAAAATAGAAACCGAAGTTCAATAATCTTAATAAAACACAAATGTAGAAGAAGAAAACAAAGAAGAGGGGAAATCTCACCTTCAATCAACTCGGCTTTCAAATTCTTCTCAGCTGCGAGCGTCTGATGAAGGGGAAGGAGGGTAAACGTGAGAAACCCTAATCACAGAAAAAGAAGAAGAAGAAAAAGAGAAGGAAGAAAGAAGAAAAAAGAAGAGGAAGAAGAAGAAGAAGAAGAAGACGAAGACGAAGAGGAAGAAGAGGAAGAAGAAGAAGAAGAAGAAGAGGAAGACGAAGAGAAATCTCACCTCCCTTTATCTGTTTCAGGTAAACTGCGATCGACCTTCACCGTAAAAATCGCACGACTCCAAAAATTTTGATTCACCGTGAATCTAGGCTTTTTATAACAACCCTAGAAACCGTGACTCGATCCTGGATTAACCTATTGAGGTTAATCCAGTTGAGTCATGGATTTTAGTTGAAATGTGGGATTCCACTGGACACCACGACTCCGAATCAGCTTTTCAGAAATATGAGTCAAATGGTTTAAATTTAATGAGAAACTGATTCCATAGAATGTGATTTGGTGGAAAATTCGAACCAAACGCCCCCTAATGGGCCCTCAAGGCTTCCCTTCGCTCACTTTTGGTGGTCCCATCCACCCCCTTTTATTGTTCGTTACTTTTCGGTCAAAGAGTCTTACCCAGTAGGTCTTTTAACAAGTTGTTCTTATCCTTTTGTCCAAAAAAAACTTAAATAAATAAACAAACTCTGCTTAGACGGTTACATGCAATTACACGAAAAGGAAAACCAGAAAAGGGGAAAAAAAAACCACTATTTAGTGGAAACCGTCAGGAATGGGTTGAAGGTGAACATATTTTCTATACGTCAATAAGAGTAAATGGAGGTCCAAAACAAGGATTCATTAATTAATTAGCATTTATGGTACTCTCTCCTTTCCATAAGTGACTGAGCAAGCTCACCCTATCATATCGATGCATTGGAAGATGCTGATACAAAGGAAATTGTATGGCGGAGTTATATCTTCCTTGACGAAGAGTACAATCTATTGCATCTGATCATATTTTTGAAGATTCCAAAGTAGTGGTTCAAGTCGTGATCTATAATATAGTTTATGGACCCACATCTACCTTATCACAACTCCATAGGGATAAACTTTAATTAATGACATCTCTCTAAAAAAAAAAAAATTGTATTTAAGAACAAGTTTCATTGTTCTATCCTCCCCCACAAAACTATCAAAGAGGAAGAGGTTGTGAGATTGAGAGAAGAGTTCACCATGGATTCAAACCAGTCCAGGCATTTTGCATCTTCTCACAACTCCATGGATATGCCGCCTCCTCCCATTTTCCCTATTGATCATCGCCAGCCATCAATGCATGAGGTGAAGTCTTTTCAGCCTAGTTTTATCTTCTTTGATTTATGATTCTTTTTTCCTATTTTAAAGAGTCTTCCTCCCTCAATATTAACTAAGAACATTCAAAATGAGGATGAATGAGGAGAGTTAAAGTTTAGAATTTGAATAATATCTTCTAATTCAAATACCCGATGGATTTAAAGTAATCATGAAGCTGACATCTTTTATTTCGCCTCCATTCATGCAGCTGCACAACTTAATGCTAATGTCTCACCCAAGCATGTTACTTCGTGACCCCCAAGCACCTCATCAGGTGAATTTCCTTATCAGTCTAGTTTAAAGTTGCTCTTCTTTGATTCTTTCCTCCTAAGTTCTCTTCACGAACACTTGTAAAAATGAACAATTTCATGAAAATGCCACAGCTGACTATGTTACCTAGTCAGTGCCATCAACAATTTGAGGTGAAGTGGTCTTCTTAATTTCAACCTCACACTTCATATTTGGGTCTTGTATTAATTGTCCTTTCATATCTAGGTCTTGTTTATAGTCTGTAATTAAGCTTCTTATTTTCTTAGGTGGATGAAGAAACCATGCGAGAACATCATTTACAACTGTGGAAGCAAAACATGCGGTTGTTTTGGCAACAACAATTGCTTGAAGTTAATCAGATCTCAGGTTTCTTCTTCTTAGGTTTTTATTTTTTATTTTATTTTTAAGTATATTTAGTAGAAACATCTTTATATTTCCTCTTGAGTGCAATAAGGATTGAGAATTGGCTCCAAGCTAATTATTTTCAGGAGGTCATACACACTTATGTTTTTATGGCTAGGGATAGCCCCTTTTGGAAAGTTTTTATAATACTCTTGCTTTTTTGGGTATTAAGAAGTATGAATCAAGAATTTTGTGATTCTGAAGTACATATATATATATATATAGTGGTTTTCTTCCTTTGATTTTATATAGGAAATTATAATAATGATACAATAAATTATTTCTTGGTTGAAAAAAGCACCCCTTCTTATTTCAGTAAAGAGTAAAGAACACTAAATATTTCATATTTCCTTTTATTCAGTCATTCAGTTCTCCATTCTGTTTTTGTAGAATTTAAGCAGCAGCATCAACTTCCCCTTGCAAGGATTAAAAGAATCATGAAATCTGATGAAGATGTGAAGGTTTGTATCTTGATCAGTTTGTCTTTAATTTTATTAATTTTATTTTTTAGGGGGGGGGGGGTAAACAGATAATATGTTAAACTGACAAAAAGAGTGCAACACACTCAAAAAGGCTATCCAAGAGTAGACCCTAATAAAAGAGCCTTAAAATGAAAAAAGCAAAAGGAGGTGTTGGTGTACGATGTCTTATATTACGTCGCAGTTTAATCTAGGGAGTACTGGTGCAGGGGTCTCAACTCAAATTTTTTATTTGAGGGGAGTTTTCTACTTTTCAAATTAGGGTTTTTTGCTATATATATGTAGTGAGGTTGACTTTCTCTGTAAGCAATTCTGAGCGGTGTGAGGACGAGCATTGTGACCCTATTCTCCATTGAGAGTAAAGTAGAATCTCATCTCACCGAGGACATAGGTAATCTTGCCGAACCTCGTAAACCTATGTGCATTGTTTGTTCTTTTTTTTTTTTATCTCATTATCTTCTGCATCACTTTTGGGGTTGCATTTCTGCAAATGATAGAACAGAACCCATGGGGGGACAAAGATATCCAACAAAAATGAGGATACAAAAACAATATGGGAGGTAAGAAACAGAGAACAAAGGAGATACAACAAAACTAGGGTAGAGTAATGGTAGGAAGATCCCAATAGAGGGAAAGATGCCTATTTCTGCTTAGAGTATGGAAACTATACAATTGTGAAGGATTTTATTTATAATTTCAAAAGTGATGTTGTCCCATATCGATTTGTGTCCTTGAATGAATAAGAACAAAAAAGGGAACCAAATACATAAAGAGAATATGCATGATTATGTCAGCAAAACAACAGGCCACATATAATCTAAAAATCCATATGGATCTATATGGAGTTTATCTGGGATTGGCTCTTAAAATTGGATCAATTTTTAGTTTATATTGGAAAGCAATGCAAAATGGAATCTAGTTTCTTATTTAATGAATCTAATTCATACCCCTAAGACAATTTTATTCCCCCTATGCATGTGCATGTGTTATGTATCTTTGGCATGTTCAATTTTTTTTAGATAACGACGGGTATCCAGGCCTTCAGCCTGACTAGTCCCGCGGACCAATATTGACCCCACAACCACATGGACCAGGTCGTACCAGGGTTGAATGAGACCATTCAACTTTAACTGAAAGCAGTGAAGAGCACTAAACACCCCCGTGTGAATGACCCAAAATGTTCCTAGTGGGAGTCAAACTTAGGACATCCGAGTTTACAACTTGTACGAAGTTCGTTGCATGTGCATGTGTTATGTATCGTTGCATCTTTGGCATGTTCAACTTGATGTAGAATTGGTCACTAATGTTTGTATTTTCAACTGCTTCCAATATCCTTGTTTGAGCTTTCTAATACCAGATGATAAGCGCGGATGCTCCTATCCTTTTCGCAAAAGCTTGTGAGCTTTTCATTTCAGAACTCACCCTTCGGTCATGGTCGAAGAGTGAAGAATACAAGAGGAGAACTCTGCTGCGATATGATATATTTAATGCTATAAATCAGGGAGATGTTCTTAATTTCCTGCTTCGAATCTTCCCAAAAGATGATACCAAGGTATTTTGACATAATGTGTTCATAATTTTTACTTTTTTTTTTCCAGTTAATCAAGATAAACTAATTAAAGATTAAGTGGTGGATGAAATTAACAGTATCAAGATATTGTAATAGGAAGAGGAGCCACCTCGAGGGGACATGGAATTTGCTGAACTTGTTCCTCATAATGGAGGAGTCAATTTCCCCATGATGGATCTGAACTGCTACCTCCAAAATCTGAATGCGGTAAGTTACCTATTAATTAGGCTTTTGATTAAAGCTTTTTTTTTTCTTTTCTTTTCTTTTCTTTTTGGTAGGAAGTGTTAGAGCTACTTCGAAGTTATGAGTATAGAGACTATTCAAAAACTATCTTCTATGTCTGTTCCTTATAATTAACAAACCACTGTGACATATATAATGTTTTTCTTTCGTGATAGGAATCCATGGTGAGGGAGCAAGAAATTCCTCCACACTCTATGGTCCAACCACCAGTACCTCAGACCTTGTTCTTCTATGGACCACCTGGTCCTCAGGTGAGATTTAAATTATTGGTTTATTCTTAAAAGTTATCAGGCTTCACCAAGTGGTAAGAGTTTGACGTATCTGAGTTTTTAAATTTATTTATTTATTTATTTATTTATTTATTTTTTACAGTGAAGTGAGGACTTAGAAAGCTGAAGAAGCTGTGATAGTCTCTAACAATAAAAAAGGTCGCAGCTGAAAGAATATGGAGGGTTAAGAGAAGTGATCATCTTCTTTAATTCTTCCTCTCTTTTTTTTCCTTTGAAATAAAGTGATTTATCTATGTGGTCAGCCTTGTTGGCATAAGTGCTGTTAAGAGTTCCTAAAGACAATATGTTTGCAATAATAATAGGTGATTTTAGAAACTTAAATTGGATATATGTTTGGGGTATGTTTTGTGTGGTCATGTGTGTGTTTGTATATATATATATATATATATATATATATGAGAGAGAGGGAGAGAGAAACATGATCATGCCCCCAACTCTAGGCTTGATGGGAAGTGGGACAATGGTTATTTCTACTTGGACGCTATTTTTGTGGTCAATGAGACGGTAGTTTCATAGAGAGAAGATGGATTCGTATTAAACATGTAAGGAGTCCCTCCCTAAATGTGAATTCCTTAGGCTGGTCAATCTTTCGAATCTGATTTTTCTCTCTAATTCTTATTCAATTCTCTTTGTGGGTGACACTTGTACATTTTCAAAATTTTACAATGTAATCTTAAATAGTGCTTACATTGTGCATTAACTATTTTGGCCTTGCTAGATTTACAGATCTAGCATATATGGTTATAGACTAAAATATAAGAAAACCCTCATTTTTCTATCAAGTAGGTTGGAGGTCAAGATAACCCCAAAGCCAAACAGCCAAATAACCATGGCCAACAAGCTCATTATTGAAATAATGGCCCACAAGAATACATAAAGAAGTCACCCCATTATATATTACTTAAATTAAATTCACAGGTAATTCTCAATTACCTTGCTATCCACACCTCTCAAGTCCCTTAATGAGAGTGGTGTTGTCATGATCCAAATTATAGGTAAGGGTACAGCCCTCATGGGCAGTGATCAAGTCATCCAAAACATTCACCAAGAATCAAGCATATAAGAACTCATAAAAATTCAAGTGTCAAACAAATAAAACTACTCAAAGATAAAAATCTCAAAATCATACCTACTGGTGGCAATTTAAGGTGTGATCCCAAAATAATAATAAAAAAAAAGTACTTTGTCAGAGTTTACATAAAACAGCAACCTACTACAATCATCTACTAAAGTAAAATAAAATAATGGAAAGCTTTAGGTTGTCCTTGAACAAGCGGCATCTCATACCACCAATCTATTCCTCTGAAATGTCATATTTAATAGAGTGAGCTCACAACCTAGTAAGATAGAATGTAATAAGGGAACAACACAGAAACAACAAATAACATACAATGATTAAAAACAATTACTTTTATTTTCAAAATTTTCTTTTTGTTTAAAACACAACCATTTGCAAAAATCCCATTTTTACACTTAGCCGGCAATTGAGGGAAGTGAGCTGCTACCATTCCGGGATACGAGAGGAAAACTTGGCCCCAACAAATCACACAATCACACAGATGTCTCCGCTCTGTGACTAAATAAACACCACTGTGCCCAGTGGGTATAAGTATTGAGGCTCAACGGAATACCCCTCTCTGGTCTGGTACGGAGCAGTCCACTTGCCCTCTCACACTTTCACATGTTCACTTTCTCAAAAAACCATATTTTAGTCACAATAATAAAAGCACCAATCAAATTTTCATAAAGGAAGCTTTAAACAACACCACTTTGACTCTAAATCCCTTTCTGTATAAATTAATATATAGCACATAACACATGCCACATATAAATATAACTCAATTACAATATTCAACAGGCAAGTAAGATCATCTCATGCAGACCTAAGTCAAACATAACATACACTGTGGTATACACTTACTATAATTCCACTTACCTTTATTTGCAAAAGTGTTACCTTCCCTTTGAGTCCCAAGTGTCCAGAGGTCCCAATATAAAATTAGTAATATCCTATGACGTGCAATATGTGACATGGGTTCGGCCTTAGGCGGAACGAGCCTTCACCTCGTCCCAAGACTGCCGAGCTTCCACCTCGGCCCTAGGCTGACAAGCCTTCGCCTCGTCCCAAGGTCGTCGAGCTTTCGCCTCGGCCTACCTGCAGTATGTGTTAGCTCGTAGCAGGACCGGGGTCGGTGTCCTTTCACGAAGTCCCCATGAGTTATTTTCTACATGCAAGTTGAATCGCATATATTAGATGTCAGAGCTGGAAGTTGCACCTTATTCTTCAAGAATAGTGTGTGCTTCAAGGAAAACTTTGTCAACAAATGAATAGTCTGTGTGCTCCATTTCGGGACCTGTGCACTATGATTTACTTTACTTAAGCATGAAAGTTGTACATCTCTAAGTCCTATTTATGTAAGAAAAATAATCAGGTCAATCAAAGTTAGGATGAAGAATTTATGGTCGTTTTTTTGAATGTGATCATATGCATGTCAGTATCGACATCGGGCTGTTGTCAACCCAAACACTTCGATGTTGACTCAGGGCATTTGAATGTCAACCAAAAGCCTTTTAGCATCCATTTCTGTGAATCTGAAACATATCTAAACTTCTTTTTATTATGCATTCTGATCCCTATCACATATGGTGGGAGTCAATTAGGAAGCTAGGAACTCATTTTTGGGCATTCCTTGGCCCCAAAGAAACCTCCAGACATGATTATACATGGCTTTACCTCATTGGCCAAGTTTGTTGGCAATTTCTACACCTTGGATGCCAAACAAACTTGGGAAATTTTTCATGGACGATTTGGATGGGTTCTTGTAACCTTAGAACATGTTTAACAACACATACTCCTCAAATGTATAAATGTAGCGAAGAGATTGGGAGGATAGTACAACCTTGAGAATGAGAGAGTGATGCTCAACCAAGAGAGCAAGAAAAGTTTGGTTCAACTCCCTCTCCCCATTCGCTATTGAAAAGTCAAACTTTCAAAGCTAGATACAATAAATGCGAATATTCTCCCCTTTCACATCATTTATGGAAACATGCTAGTACATTGATTTCTAATTGCATTATGCATCGTGTTCGAAGTGAAATCATTTGACGATGGTACTCCCTCTTGTGCTAGTACCCCGGGGTCAGTACATGACATAATAAGTACTCTAAAATCAAATGATAGCCGCTTCTTACACAAGAATGTTCAAAGTGAAAATTTTTACGAGGATTCTATTGTTGTATTCCAACCCCTAGGAGGTGGGATTCATCGTGGCATTCTAGGTTCATCCAATAGCTGCTTTTGGCACTACACTTGTGCATCCAATCACTCATGGATTTGCTTAACCCTATTGCTAGCCCTTTATATCATGGGTAATCTGTGATGAAATCACACCTCTTGATACAGTACCATCTAGTATATCAAAGGAACCATGTACCTGTTATTTGCTCCGAATGATAGGTGTATCGGTTCAATCAAGGTGGCCTTGTCGATCCCATAGCCTACCTACTGTATTGCAACATGTAGGAATTAGACCATTGATCAACTAGGAAATTCAAGAAACTAACTCTGTTGTTGTTTGCAGTTTAAGCCTGAATCCTTTTAGATTGTTTCATTTTGCACAAGATGTTGCTTGTCACATAACAAACCTGGCTCGCTCCTCGATGATTGGGAATTGAACAGTGTAACTGTCACACCCCGTTCACCCTGAACCGGAGCGGTGACCGAGTTAACACCGGTTAACCCAAACCTGCCAGGATCATCAGATACTGTATTCCACCACAGCATACACACACTAACATCAATTCATCAGATCAGCGGAAGACTAAGTTTTACCTGTAAATAATTCCCATATACTTGATACCCAAATGGTGATACAATAATTATATACATTTGGGCCCGAAGGCATGATATATACACAAAAAGAATAAGTTCCAAATATCAAGTATATACAGGAAAACATCAAAATCATCAGAGTACACAGCTCGGCTCGGTATCAAGGCTGGAGCTCAGCTCGGCATCAAGGGTTGTGCCCAGCTCGGCATTACATAGAAAAGCTCAGCTCGGCCTCGGTAGTGGAGCTCAGCACGGCCTCCAAGGTGGAGCTCAGCACGGCCTCCAAGGTGAACTGCTGTCCCGCAGCACAGCTCTCACACGCGCAGTCTACGCCGTGCTCAAACTCCTCAAGGGTCCACCAGTCCTCTTCAGGAAACTCGACTGTGGGACCCACCCCATGCTCCTCAGATGTATTACCTACAAAATCATCTAAAAAGGGGGTGTACACGTGGAATGAGCTCACTAGCCCAGTAAGTAGAGAGGTGGACCACACACAACAGTCCACACATCACAACACATCATATGCACTACATGCCATGCAAATCATTTTAAATCACATACACCTAATCAACATTACTAAGTCTTTGGTTTTAGTGCTACTACAACCACAGTGCGCGTATACTCCGGGTACGAGCCGCGAACTCCCTCCCGCGATACGCCCATAGGGCTGTTGGAGAAGGCCCACCGTGAGTACTCGGAAAAGTAAAGACAATGCCGTCCACCGGCTCTCAACAGAAATGTAAATGACTGAAATAACAGTGCTGACTCCAGCAATTTAAAAGCAGTACGATTGGCCCTCTTGAATGTACCACCGGGGTTGCCGACTGTCCTACATGACTCGCCGGGCGTAATGCCTAACCACCACAGTGTCCGACAAC
>NW_024868185.1:30901-43004 GCF_013358625.1 Macadamia integrifolia
GAAGTCCATTGTAATCCTTTCCCACTTCCATTCTGGTACTGGGAGTGGCTGAAGGGTACCATAAGGTCGATGTCTCTCCGCTTTCACCTTCTGGCAGGTAAGACAAGTCGCCACATACAAAGCTATGGTGACTTTCATGTTTGGCCACCAGTAACTTTGTTTGAGGTCTTTGTACATTTTGGTACTTCCTGGGTGGAGTGAGTACTCGGAGCTATGTGCTTCTCTCACTATCTTATCTTGTATATCCAAATCATCGGGTACACACAATCTGTCTCGAAACATCAATGCCCCATCACTGGCTAAAGTAAAATCTGGGTCGTTCATTGTTTGGTCTTGAACCTTAACTCTGATCCGCTACAATTCAGGATCCAAAGGTTGCTTCATTATCACCTCTTGCCTAATTGCCGGATGCACCTGTAGAGCCGACAAGGAAACCGTCAACCATTTAAGGTTTTCTGGTTGAGGTTCAAGCTCTAAGGTTGCCCCTTCATACAAGAGGGTTTCATCCATTAGCATCGCCTCTTGCACAAGGGGTGAGCTGACTGCTAAGTATGAGAGCGACACAGTCTGTGTCTTCCGACTCAATGCATCTGCCACTACATTAGCCTTGCCGGGATGATACTGAATATCGCAGTCATAATCTTTCATGAGTTCAAGCCATCTTCTCTGTCTCATATTCAAATCCTTCTGGGTGAAGAAGTATTTCAAGCTTTTGTGGTCACTGTATATCTCACACTTCTCCCCATACAAATAATGTCGCCAGATCTTAAGGGCAAAAATGATTGCAGCTAGTTCCAAGTCATGAGTGGGGTAATTCTTCTCATATTCCTTTAGTTGTCGGGATGCATACGCTATTACCTTACCCGCGTTGCATGAGAACACAACCCAAACCAACTTTGGAAGCATCGGTATAGACTGTCATTCCACCTGTGCCTCCAGGAATAGTCAGCACAGGGGCAGTCACCAACTTTTCTTTCAATTCTTGGAAGCTCTTCTCACATTCCTCTGCCCAGTCGAATTTCACACCCTTTTTAGTCAACTTGGTCATTGGTGCTGAGATCCGAGCAAAATTCTCGATGAAACGCCGGTAGTATCCAGCCAAACCCAAGAAGCTTCTAATTTCAGTAACATTCTTGGGGCTTTCCCATTCCACTACTGCTTTCACCTTAGCAGGATCTACTTCGATTCCAGCTTTAGACACTACGTGCCCCAGGAATCCAACTTGTTCAAGCCAGAATTCACACTTGCTGTACTTGGCAAACAACTGTTGATCTCTCAACCTTTGTAACACCATTCTCAAGTGTTGAGTGTGCTCCTCCTCGGTCTTGGAGTAGATCAAGATATCGTCAATAAAAACAATTACCCATTTGTCGAGCACATCCGGAAATACTCGATTCATTAGATCCATAAATACTGCCGGTGCATTGGTTAACCCGAAGGACAACACCAGGAACTCATAATGACCGTATCGAGTCCTAAATGCTGTTTTGGGTATATCACTACTCTTTATCTTGAGCTGATAATAGCCGGACCGAAGGTCTATCTTCGAAAATACCCTGGCTCCTTGCAACTGATCAAATAAATCATCAATGCGTGGCAATGGATACCGGTTCTTAATAGTTAGCTTATTCAACTCCCGGTAATCTATGCACATACACAAACTACCATCCTTTTTCTTGACAAACAACACCGGGGCACCCCAAGGTGAAACACTTGGGCGAATAAACCCCTTTTCCAATAGTTCCTGCAACTGCATCTGCAACTCCTTCAATTCAGCTGGTGCCATCCTATATGGAGCCTTAGATACTTGAGCTGCTCCAGGAGTCAAGTCTATGGCAAACTCCAACTCCCTATCAGGTGGTAAATGCATCAGATCATCTGGGAAAACATCGGGAAACTCTTTAACCACCTTTACTTCTTCTAGAGGTGTAACTCTTGCATCAACATCGAGTACCGAGGCTATGAAACCCTGACATCCACTTTCTAGCAACTTTACCGCTTGGAGAGCGGAGACAAGGACCTTCCTCACCCTTTTCATTGTATCTGCTCGGTATACCCACTCTTTCCCTTCGTCATCTGTTACCTTAATCAGCCTTTCCGCACAGATCACATTAGCTCGATGAGCCGACAACCAATCCATACCCAATATAACATCAAAATTCTGCATATTGAATTTAATGAGTTGTGCTTCAAAGTTCTTCCCACTAATCTCCACTGGGCACGGCCCATACACTTCCTTCAACTGTGCCATTTTACCAGTAGGCATACTAACAATCATTCCATGGTCTAGGATCCTGGGTGACATCCCAAGTTTCCCTACAAATCTCTTAGATGCGAATGAATGAGTAGCTCCTGAATCAAATAAAACATAGGCTGGTATGCCCGATATGGGTAGGATACCTAGTATAACAATGTATATAATTTCAGCAGGTCATCAATATTAATCATAATGAACTTCTTAATTTAAAATGTACCTGCTACAACTTCTGTACTAGCCTCAGCTTCCTCGGCTGATAGGGCATACATCCTTCCCTGCGGTTGACTGCCTCGAGGTAAGGGAGGTCGGTACGCCGAGGGCTGACTGGAGGGCAAGGCTGGTCAGGCCCGACAGTCTTTTGCATAATGCCCATAGGAATGGCAGTTGAAGCAACGAATCTGAGACGTCGGAACTGGAGTGGGGCCCCTCTGCACTTGACCCGTTGCAGATGGAGGTCGAGGTGGCCTTGGAGCTGTAGGTGCCACACTAGAGGTCGGGCGAAAAGAAGTAGAGCCCGAACCACCAACTGGCCTAGGAGGGTAGCCAGATGGCCTATAGAGCTGCCTATACATAGGCCCAGAACTGTATGATCCGCGGTAAGCCTTGGAGGAATTCCCCGCATCTGGGAATGGATTTGTTCTCTTCCACAGTCCAGGAGTGAGGGACTGTTCACCCTTCTGCTTATCTTCCATTGTTTTGGCCTTCTGTACAATCTGGCCATATTCGGTCAAATCCAAGACTTCAAGCACAGACCCAATAGATGCTTTTAGGCCTTTTAGGAATCTTGCTGCCTTCTCTTCAGCTGTTCGCATATGCCTTGGGGCAAAATGGAACAAACTTTCGAATTGTTGCTGATACTCAAGGACAGTCTTACCTCCCTGAGTTAAGGCCATGAACTCAGTCTCCTTTCGGTCTCTGAAACTGCACGGATAGTGGTTGTCCAAGAACAACTCCTTGAACTGCTCCCAAGTAGGCTCTGGATGAGCAGCCATCAATATAGGTTTGGAGGCTTGCCACCAAGAATTTGCCTCTTTCTTGAGTTGCAACCCAGCACAAATAAGTTTCTGGGCATCCGTGCACTCAAGCACCTCAAATATCTTCTCTAATTCTTGGATCCATTGATCAGGTTCCAGAGGATCACTCCCGACCTTAGAGAAGACCGGTGGTAAGTTCCTCTTGAATGACTCCACTACCCTTGACGTATTACTCGTCGCCGGGAAGTTAGGAGCATAGACAGGATAGTAGGGGTATGGAGGAGGCATCCCATGCTGAGGAATACCGAATGGTGGGATTGGAGGTGTACCCACCACTTGTGGTCCCGTTCCCGACCCTACAAGTGGGTCCTGCGGAGTGAGTACGCGGGGAGGTTGACCCGGTTGAGAAAAATCCAACTGTTGCTGGATGACAGTCATAAATGCTTGCTGTTGCTGAAGCATTTGTTGCTGGAAAGCTTGTTGGGACTGCTGGATTATTGTAGCAACATCTCCTGGTGTAATGACCGGTGGAGGGTCCAAGAGTGCAGTCATAGGTGGGTCCCCATGTGCCCCACCCTGACCAAGGGTCTCTGGTGGTAGTGGAGGTGAGGTATGCCCCATAGAACGGGACCCCCTGGGATTTTGTGGTCGACCGACCCGACGAGGACCCCGTGAGGTACCTCGGGCATTACTACCGGATCTAGTACGTACCATCGTATCCTGGTACCTGGAACACATCCCACACCATATTGGTTAAACACCATAGAATTGATTTAGGCACACAATCATATGCCATTACATGAGGTGTTGTACTGTATGATAGCCTGTAAATAATCACAGCTCAATTCCATGATACAGGCAAGGTCCACAGCATACATGCCAATCGCACCTTTACATAGGAAATGGAGCGGTTGCGAAGGGTTTTCACCTTCCGGTCCAAAATTTCAGCTAGCTGTTCTGTGTAGGTCATATCAGCTTCTAGGTACTCTGGTTCCACGGGTAGTACATGAGATGGATCATGCACGTACTTCTTCAGCATGGATACATGGAATACATTGTGAACGTCCCCAAGCGAAGGTGGCAGAGCAAGCATGTAGGCTACTGAGCCAACCCAGGATAAGATCTCAAATGGTCCCATGTATCTTGGGCTCAACTTCCCCTTTCTGTGAAACCTCTGCAACCCTTTAGTAGGAGAGATCTTGAGAAATACTTTTTCTCCTGGCTGAAATTCAATCTCCTTCCTGCGGGTGTCCGCATAGCTCTTTTGACGGGACTGAGCTGCTTTAATCCGTTCCCTAATAATGTCGACCTTGTCACAAGTCATTTGTATCATCTCAGGTCCTAACATTCGACGTTCACCTACCTCATCCCAATACAAAGGAGTTCTGCACTTTCTGCCATATAACGCCTCATATGGAGCCATCCCAATTGTGGTTTGGTAACTGTTGTTATATGCAAACTCCATAAGAGGTATATATTCTTCCCAACTGCCACTCATCTCCATTGCACATGCCCTGAGCATGTCTTCCAATATCTGTATGCTTCGCTCCGACTGACCATCCGTCTATGGGTGAAAAGCTGTACTCAAATTCAGCTGTGATCCCACGGCACGCTGCAAGCTTTTCCAAAAGCTTCATTGGGTCCCTATCTGAAACAATGCTCACTGGCACTCCATGTAAACGCACTATGTTTTCCATGTAAAGTTGTGCTAATTTGGTCATGGAGAACTTGGTCTTGATAGGATTAAAATGAGCAGTCTTGGTAAGCCGATCCACAATCACCCATATCGCATCCATTCCCTTAGGTGTACTTGGTAGTCCGGTGACGAAGTCCATTGTAATCCTTTCCCACTTCCATTCTGGTACTGGGAGTGGCTGAAGGGTACCATAAGGTCGATGCCTCTCAGCTTTCACCTTCTGGCAGGTAAGACAAGTCGCCACATACAAAGCTATGGTGACTTTCATGCTTGGCCACCAGTAACTCTGTTTGAGGTCTTTGTACATTTTGGTACTTCCTGGGTGAAGTGAGTACTCGGAGTTATGCACTTCTCTCACTATCTTATCTTGTATATCCAAATCATCGGGTACACACAATCTGTCTCGAAACATCAATGCCCCATCACTGGCTAAGGTAAAATTTGGGTCGTTCATTGTTTGGTCTTGAACCTTAACTCTAATCCACTGCAATTCAGGATCCAAAGGTTGCTTCATTATCACCTCTTGCCTGATTGCCGGATGCACCTGTAGAGCCGATAAGGATACCGTCAACCATTTAAGGTTTTCTGGTTGAGGTTCAAGCTCTAGGGTTGCCCCTTCATACAAGAGGGTTTCATCCATTAGCATCGCCTCTTGCACAAGTGGTGAGCTGACTGCTAAGTATGAGAGCGACACAGTCTGTGTCTTCCGACTCAATGCATCTGCCACTACATTAGCCTTGCCGGGATGATACTGAATATCGCAGTCATAATCCTTCATGAGTTCAAGCCATCTTCTCTGTCTCATATTCAAGTCTTTCTGGGTGAAGAAGTATTTCAGGCTCTTGTGGTCACTGTATATCTCACACTTCTCCCCATACAAATAATGTCGCCAGATCTTAAGGGCAAAAATGACTGCGGGTAGTTCCAAGTCATGAGTGGGGTAGTTCTTCTCATACTCCTTTAGTTGTCGGGATGCATACGCTATTACCTTACCGCGTTGTATGAGAAGACAACCCAATCCTACTTTGGAAGCATCGGTATAAACTGTCATTGCACCTGTGCCCTCAGGAATAGTCAGCACAGGGGCAGTCACCAACCTTTCTTTCAATTCCTGGAAGCTCTTTTCACATTCCTCTGCCCAGTCGAATTTCACACCCTTTTTAGTCAACTTGGTCATTGGTGCTGAGATCCGAGCGAAATTCTCGATGAAACGCCGGTAGTATCCAGCCAAACCCAAAAAGCTTCTAATCTCAGTAACATTCTTAGGGCTTTCCCATTCCACTACTGCTTTCACCTTAGCAGGATCTACCTCGATTCCAGCTTTAGACACTACGTGCCCCAGGAATCCAACTTGTTCAAGCCAGAATTCACACTTGCTGTACTTGGCAAACAACTGTTGATCTCTCAATCTCTGTAACACCATTCTCAAGTGTTGAGTGTGCTCCTCCTCGGCCTTGGAGTAGATCAAGATATCGTCAATAAAAACAATTACCCATTTGTCGAGCACATCCTGAAATACTCGATTCATCAGATCCATAAATGCTGCCGGCGCATTGGTTAACCCGAAGGACAACACTAGGAACTCATAATGGCCGTATCGAGTCCTAAATGCTGTTTTGGGGATATCACTGCTCTTTATCTTGAGCTGATAATAGCCTGACCGAAGGTCTCTCTTTGAAAATACTTTGGCTCCCTGCAGCTGATCAAATAAATCATCAATGCGTGGCAATGGATACTGGTTCTTAATGGTTAGCTTATTCAACTTCCGGTAATCTATGCACATACGCAAACTACCATCCTTCTTCTTGACAAACAACACCGGGGCACCCCAAGGTGAAACACTTGGGCGAATAAACCCCTTTTCTAATAGTTCCTGCAACTGCGTCTGCAACTCCTTCAATTCAGCTGGTGCCATCCTGTATAGAGCCTTAGATACTGGAGCTGCTCCAGGAGTCAAGTCTATGGCAAACCTCCAACTCTCTATCGGGTGGTAAATGCATCAGATCATCTGGGAAAACATCGGGAAACTCTTTGACCACCTTTACTTCTTCTAGAGGTGTAACTCTTGCATCAACATCGAGTACCGAGGCTATGAAACCCTGACATCCACTTTCTAGCAACTTTACCGCTTGGAGAGCGGAGACAAGGACCTTCCTCACCCTTTTCATTGTATCTGCTCGGTATACCCACTCTTTCCCTTCGTCATCTGTTACCTTAATCAACCTTTCCGCACAGATCACATTAGCTCGATGAGCCGACAACGAATCCATACCCAATATAACATCAAAATTCTGTATATTGAATTTAATGAGTTGTGCTTCAAAGTTCTTCCCACTAATCTCCACTGGGCACGGCCCATACACTTCCTTCAATTGTGCAATTTTACCAGTAGGCATACTAACAATCATTCCATGGTCTAGGATCCTGGGTGACATCCCAAGTTTCCCTACAAATCTCTTAGATGCGAATGAATGAGTAGCTCCTGAATCAAATAAAACATAGGCTGGTATGCCCGATATGGGTAGGATACCTAGTATAACAATGTATATAATTTCAGCAGGTCATCAATATTAATCATAATGAACTTCTTAATTTAAAATGTACCTTCTACCACTTCTGTACTAGCCTCAGCTTCCTCGGCTGATAGGGCATACATCCTTCCCTGCGGTTGACTGCCTCTAGGTAAGGGAGGTCGGTAAGCAGAGGGCTGACTGGAGGGCAAGGCTGGTCGGGCCCGACAGTCTTTCGCATAATGCCCATAGGAATGGCAGTTGAAGCAACGAATCTAAGACGTCGGAACTGGAGCGGGGCCCCTCTGCACTTGACCCGTTGCAGATGGAGGTCGAGGTGGCCTTGAAGCTGCAGGTGCCACACTAGTGTTCGGGCGAAAAGAGGTAGAACCCGAACCACCAACTGGCCTAGGAGGGTAGCCAGATGGCCTATAGGGCTGCCTATACATAGGCCCAGAACTGTATGATCCGCGGTAAGCCTTGGAGGAATTCCCCGCATCTGGGAATGGATTTGTTCTCTTCCACAGTCCAGGAGTGAGGGACTGTTCACCCTTCTGCTTATCTTCCATTGTTTTGGCCTTCTGTACAATCTGGCCATATTCGGTCAAATCCAAGACTTCAAGCACCGACCCAATAGATGCTTTTAGGCCTTTTAGGAATCTTGCTGCCTTCTCTTCAGCTGTTCGCATATGCCTTGGGGACAAAATGGAACAAACTTTCGAATTGTTGCTGATACTCAAGGACAGTCTTACCTCCTTGAGTTAAGGCCATGAACTCAGTCTCCTTTCGGTCTCTAAAACTGCGCGGATAGTGGTTGTCCAAGAACAACTCCTTGAACTGCTCCCAAGTAGGTTCTGGATGAGCAGCCATCAATATAGGCTTGGAGGCTTGCCACCAAGAATTTGCCTCTTTCTTGAGTTGCAACCCAGCACAAATAAGTCTCTGGGCATCCGTGCACTCAAGCACCTCAAATATCTTCTCCAATTCTTGGATCCATTGATCCGGTTCCAGAGGATCACTCCCCACCTTAGAGAAGACCGGTGGTAAGTTCCTCTTGAATGACTCCACTACCCTTGACGTATTACTCGTCGCCGGGAAGTTAGGAGCATAGACAGGATAGTAGGGGTATGGAGGAGGCATCCCATGCTGAGGAATACCGAATGGTGGGATTGGAGGTGTACCCACCACTTGTGGTCCCGTTCCCGACCCTACAGGTGGGTCCTACGGAGTGAGTACCCGGGGAGGTTGACCCGGCTGAGAAAAATCCAACTGTTGCTGGATGGCAGTCATAAATGCTTGCTGTTGCTGAAGCATTTGTTGCTGGAAAGCTTGTTGGGACTGCTGGATTATTGTAGCAACATCTCCCGGTGTAATGACCGGTGGAGGGTCCGGGAGTGCAGTCATAGGTGGGTCCCCATTTGCCCCACCCTGACCAAGGGTCTCTGGAGGTAGTGGAGGTGAGGTATGCCCCACAGAACGGGACCCTCTGGGATTTTGTGGTCGATCGACCCGACGAGGACCCCGCGAGGTACCTCGGGCATTACTACCGGATCTAGTACGTACCATCGTATCCCGGTACCTGGAACACATCACACACCATATTGGTTAAACACCATAGAATTGATTTAGGCACACAGTCATATGCCATTACATGAGGTGTTGTAGTGCATGATAGCCTGTAAATAATCATAGCTTAAATCCGAGATACAGGCAAAGTCCACAGCATACATGCCAGTGGTCCCACTTGACCATAGCATATTAATCATAGGAATAATATCAATAGTGAAAATCAATGTAATCATGCTAGGAGGAGAGAAGGGAAACAAGAAAAGAAGGAAAATTTTCAAAATTTTCAAAATTCTACCCAACTGCCATAACCGGTGGGATGAACCGGCGGGTAGGAGCCCGCCGGTTATACCCGTCGGTCTTCACTGCCCTAACCGGCGGGTGGCACCAGCGGGTAGGAGCCCGCCGGTTATACCCGCCGGTCTTGCCCGTGTTAAAACACGAACAGGGCCCTACAGGCCCTGTTCAGTCTTGTCTCTTTCCCCATCTCCTTTCTCTCTCTTCCTTTCTCTTTTGGCCGATCTTGGAGGTCTCCTTGGCGCTTCTACTCGCGAGTTTACTCACCCACTCGGCACTTTTAGAAGAGAGTCAACTCATCTTCATTCAAGTAAGTTCCTCCTTCTTCCTTTCTCAGAAATTCCATTTGTATAGAATGCATGAATAGGGTTTACTTTCTAGGCTTCCTTTCCATGTTTTTCTCCATAGAATAGTATCACCATGTGATTGTGAAGCTTTTACTGTAGTCATTCGTAGTTTATAGGAATTTCATCCCTTCATTTGGAGAAAACCCCAATCTGTGCCCTAGGTTTCCAAATTTTGGGGTTTCTTAAATTTTTGATCCTTTTCTCCAATTGATGGTTCCTTTGTAGTACATTCCACTTGTTTTATGCTTAATATGCTTTAGATTGCATGAATCATCCATTATGCTTGGAATCCCCATGTTTTCCCATGAAAATCCCTATTTTTGGCATTGATTTCCTTGATTTTCATTCATACTTGTATTCATAGAACTCCATAGTCTATTTGGGTATGTTCCTGCACTTTCATGATCCCGTTACTACGGCATTTTGCTCTAGACCTAGGGTTTCAAGCTATTCTCCATTATGTTCAAATTTGCACAATGGACTTGAATTCCCTCCTTCTATTTATGCTTATTGCTTTTGCTGTCATCCTGCTGTTTTGGCGTGTTTTTATGCGTCGTCAGCTACCGTGCGTCATGTCATAAGTTTCCTGTCGTTCCTAGATTGTCGCCGTTCCGTTTTGCATAAACTGGGTTTTGGGTTCCCCTTTTTAATGCTGCTGTCTTTTTCTTGCTGTACTAATCCCTACTTCCTTTTCTTATTGCCAGGATGTCGTCACGCATCGGCAAAGGACCATCTTCCTCTGGCGTTCGACGCAAGACCACCGCTTCTAAGCGGAAGAGTGCGGAGACCAGCTCTTCAGCTCCTCGCACAGGGAGACCTGCACCTGCTCAGTCTGACCCTACAGACTATGATGAGGAGCACTTCCTCAGTGCAGAGGCCGCAGCCAACTGGCCCAACTTCCTGAAGGGGTCAGTGTTAATGGAGAAGACCGTGGTAGTCGAGGACTTCCACAAGGCTAAGCTTCAGGAGAGGTTCTCAGCATTGGGCTGGGACTCTATTCTTCAGGTGGACCGACCATGCTACGAGCAGCTCGTCCGTCGGTTCTACTGTAACCTAGAGGTGTCATATCCGTACGAGGAGTTCACCATCAGCAGCTTGGTGAAGGGAGTGGATATCCAGCTGACAGTCGGCACCTTGGCCAGTATATTGGGTATATCGGCGGCGGGACACCGATACTACAGTCCCCCCAGGGGTAGACCTCAGGGACCGTTCATGAGCATGGAGACACCGGACTTCATCTACGAGACCATCTGCGGCAGCAGCAGTCGTCGGAGTCCGAGACATCCTTCTACCCTGAGGTTCGTCTATTTGCCCGGTTGATCCAGTTCAACCTGCTCCCCAGAGGAGGTCATCGGAACCAGGTGGGTTTCATGGCGGCTTTTATTGCCTTTTGTATCTTCACGGCCGCAGAGCGAGGCGGCGAGCACTTGTGCCTTCCCTATATCATTCTCAGAACGATGGAGCACCACACTTCCCACCCAGAGGATGGAGGATTCCCTTACGGCAGGATCCTCACTAGGAACTTCGAGTTCTTCGGGGTGGATCTGAGCGGAGAGGAGGGGAAGACTCCGGCTGATAGGTTTGACCGGAGAAACCTCCTGAAGATGGGTCTTCAGACCCTCATGGATTCACCTCCTAGATCAGGAGCTCAGAGAGGTAGGGGTAGGAGGGCTGCCCCTATGGAGGATGTCCTCATAGAGGAGGAGTCCAGTGAGGAGGATGAGGACTACGTTCCTCAGGACGAGGAGGAGGATCTGATGGGTGGAAGCATCCCTGAGGAGGCGCCTCAGGAGTCGAGAGGTCCTGGTCCTAGTTCTTCTAGAGCTACAGCCCCACCACCTGGGAGTGGTGCTTACGACTACGAGGGCCAGACAGCCTCCATGCGGGCCTTGCAGGATGGCCAGGTTCAGATACTGAGGCGGCTGGACGAGATTGTCTCCAGGCAGGCCACCTTGGAGGAGTCCTTCCTTAGGTTGGGTCAGGACTTGGACACCAGGGCCAACGCTATCTCAGCAGACTATGGCCGGCTTCGGAGGGAGGTACGACTGGTGAACGCGAGGTTCGATTATTACGATCACCGCTTCGACGTCAACTCCAGGCCTCCGGCGAACGTGGTGATCATCGACGACGATGACGACGACCAGTGAGGGCTTGGCTTCCCCACCCAGCTGTTCATCCATTTTCTCTTTTTGTAAACATTGTATATTTATTGATTTGTTCTCCCTTCCTTGTATTTACAATGTAACTGGATTCATTTATGGAATAAAATACCTTTGGATAGTGGATTATTTTGTGGGGTTTTCATATGTGGAGTGTTTGTGTGATTTTGTTGTGATGTGATTTTTCTATCTGTGCTCTTGGTTATATTATTATCTGTTGTTTATCAGGTTTTGTGTAAAATTTTTTTTTTTTTTTGGAAATCCCATTTTACGCCGTTGTGCTGCCAAAATTTCGTC